>NW_027189321.1:175000-235000 GCF_040958095.1 Procambarus clarkii | reverse complement strand
GCTTAACGCGTTTTCGGCTAATTCGCCTTCATCAGAGCAAAGTAGAATGAAGATAAGATTGCTGATCAGACCTTTATATCCGCCTGGGCAGATCACCTGACCACCAAAAATAAGTGGAGGAAAGGAATTATAAGAAAGAAGGATACTGCAGAAGGCCTATTGGCCCATACCAGGCAGCTCCTATTAATATCTCCAAGTGACATACGTGTTAAATGATTGCTATATTGTTTTGACGTGCTATATTGAGGCTTAAATAGGGATCCAACTTGTACATACCGGGGCTCACATTAAGGCTGTTTTTACAATGTTTGATCAGAGCAGACTCGATCACGTTTCGTTCAACAAAATCCTTACTTTTAACAATACATTTTGCCCCTGTGAAGTCGATAGAATGATTACATAAACTGGAATGTAAATACAATGCACTGGATTGCTGGGCTGTACGAATAGCATATGAATGCTGTTTTAAACGCGAGGAAAGGGATTTACCTGTCTGGCCGATGTAAACACATGCACACTCATTACAAGGGATGGAATACACACAACCTGCTACAGACGAGGGCGAGTTTTTAATTAACATGGACTTAACTGTATTATCATTTTTGAACACTAGATTAATATTAAGGTTCTTCAGGGCTGGGGCAAGATTTACTAGACCCTCAGAATATGGTAATAGCAACGAATTTTTCAGTTCTGGTTTAGACTTAGTAGTCTGTTTGTAGAAAGTCTTTTTTGCTTGACCAAACGCAAGATCCAAGATCGATTTTGGGTATTTTAACTTCTTCCCAATTTCAAATATATTTGCTATTTCTCCGTCGAAAAATTCCGGACTGCAAACTCTCAGGGCTCTGAGAAACATACCAGAAAAAACTGCCCGCTTGACCTGAACATGATGATTTGAATAGAAATGTACATACGAGCACACATTGGTAGGTTTCCTATACACATTGAATTTGAAACTCCTACCAATTCTATGAATCATGATGTCTAAAAAAGGCAGAACACCATTCACTTCGTTCTCAATTGTGAATTTAATTGACGGAACCAGCGAATTAATTTGATTGAGAAAATCAGTTTCGTCATGATTAACCGGCCACAGGCACAAAATATCGTCAACATACCTGTACCAAAGCAAATTTGAGGGTAAAATCCTGGGAAGGATATTTGTTTCGAAACATTCCATGTACAGATTGCTCAAAACAGGGGAGAGGGGATTACCCATCGCCATGCCAAATGTTTGTTTATAAAATGAATCATTAAAGCTGAAATAATTATCTTTAATGCACAATTTTATAAGTTCAATAATGGTGTTAGTAGGCAAAGTTAAATTATACCTTGGGAGTAGATCCCGTAAAAATGACAACAGATCATCAACAGGAACCCTAGTAAACAGAGCCGTCACATCAAAACTAACAAGTTTAAAATCATAATTTAATTTCAAACTAGACAACTTGTTAACCAAGTCCAAGTTGTTTGTTATGTGTGAGTTGGAAATGGAACCTACTACTGGAGACAAGACTTGGACAAGCCATTTGGAAAGTCTATATGCCACAGATCCAACAGAACTAATAATAGGTCTTGCAGGATTATTCGGTTTGTGTGTTTTAATAAGCCCATATAGATATGGGAGAGAAGGGGAACGACTTAAAAACTTAGGAATCAACTCCTTATCGTTCTTGAGCACGGTTTTAAGAGTTTTGTTGAAATGAGCAATAACTCTTTCAATAGGGTCACTATTAACAGGTAAGTAAGTGTCTCTGTCCTCCAATAACTGGTTCATTTTTTGGACGTAGTCTTCTTTGTCCATGATGACAACAGCATTGGATTTATCAGCTTTAGTGATATGTAGAGAGTTATCTTTTTTGAGGGTTTTGAACGCTCGCATAAACCTCTCTGGACAATTAGGCACAGTACCCTTAAGTAAAGAACCGTACACCATTCCCTTGCAAATATTGATATCATCAGCTGAAATCTCACTAGATTTCTCCAAATTGCAAAAACTTTTGGCAATATTTGCATAATTCACATCTCTATTTGATATGGAGAAACTCAGACCGTAACCAAGAGCAGTCATCGTATCATTATCAAGTTGTTTACTAGAGAGATTAATAACAAAGTCAGTGTTGGCGTGTTTATTCCAATCACTTTGTTGAATGAGCCTATTTAATTTTGAATCAAGCTTCGTACTTACATTCGTGCAGGCAGATCTCATAGCGGTGTAACAATAATCCATCATCGGGCGATTCCATTCCAAAGGTACAGCTTGAGAAAATGAATACTTACGGCTGTTCAACACTTTAAAACATTCCCGTACTTCTAATTTAAGCAAATCAATATTTTTACCAAGCACTAAGCGGGAAATCTCATCAAACGGTCGGTCTGCTAATTTCAACACACTGTTGGAGGATAGGGAACGGGGAAGCACTTGTTCACTGAGACATTTTCTAAGAAAACGAAGACGGATTTTTAACGTATAGGATTTCACTAAAGCAGAACGAAAATTAGAAACGAAAGGTTTAAGAGCAGGGTAGAGAGGAGAAGTGAAGAAATTGGCGCGTGGTATCCATGTATGCAGCAATGATCACAAAAACACTGATCCAAGTATGCAGAATAACCACATGTGAAAAATAGAAAATGCTTAACGCGTTTTCGGCTAATTCGCCTTCATCAGAGCAAAGTAGAATGAAGATAAGATTGCTGATCAGACCTTTATATCCGCCTGGGCAGATCACCTGACCACCAAAAATAAGTGGAGGAAAGGAATTATAAGAAAGAAGGATACTGCAGAAGGCCAAGGAGTGTGCATGTAAACACATGCACACTCATCCCTTGTAATGAGTGTGCATGTGTTTACATCGGCCAGACAGGTAAATCCCTTTCCTCGCGTTTAAAACAGCATTCATATGCTATTCGTACAGCCCAGCAATCCAGTGCATTGTATTTACATTCCAGTTTATGTAATCATTCTATCGACTTCACAGGGGCAAAATGTATTGTTAAAAGTAAGGATTTTGTTGAACGAAACGTGATCGAGTCTGCTCTGATCAAACATTGTAAAAACAGCCTTAATGTGAGCCCCGGTATGTACAAGTTGGATCCCTATTTAAGCCTCAATATAGCACGTCAAAACAATATAGCAATCATTTAACACGTATGTCACTTGGAGATATTAATAGGAGCTGCCTGGTATGGGCCAATAGGCCTTCTGCAGTATCCTTCTTTCTTATAATTCCTTTCCTCCACTTATTTTTGGTGGTCAGGTGATCTGCCCAGGCGGATATAAAGGTCTGATCAGCAATCTTATCTTCATTCTACTTTGCTCTGATGAAGGCGAATTAGCCGAAAACGCGTTAAGCATTTTCTATTTTTCACATGTGGTTATTCTGCATATATATATATATATATATATATATATATATATATATATATATATATATATATATATATATATATATATATATATATATATATATGTCGTACCTAGTAGCCAGAACTCACTTCTCAGCCTACTATGCAAGGCCCGATTTGCCTAATAAGCCAAGTTTTCATGAATTAATTGTTTTTCGACTACCTAACCTACCTAACCTAACCTAACTTTCTCTACTACCTAACCTAACCTAACCTATAAAGATAGGTTAGGTTAGGTTAGGTAGGGTTGGTTAGGTTCGGTCATATATCTACGTTAATTTTAACTCCAATAAAAAAACATTGACCTCATACATAATGAAATGGGTAGCTTTATCATTTCATAAGAAAAAAATTATAGAAAATATATTAATTCAGAAAAACTTGGCTTATTAGGCAAATTTGGCCTTGCATAGTAGGCTGAGAAGTGCGTTCTGGCTACTAGGTACGACATATATATATCTATATATATATATATATATATATATATATATATATATATATATATATATATATATATATATATATATATATATATATATATATATATGTCGTACCTAGTAGCCAGAACGCACTTCTCAGCCTACTATGCAAGGCCCAATTTGCCTAATAAGCCAAGTTTTCCTGAATTATTATATTTTCTCTAATTTTTTTCTTATGAAATGATAAAGCTACCCATTTCATTATGTTTGAGGTCATTTTTTTTTATTGGAGTTAAAATTAACGTAGATATGTGACCGAACCTAACCAACCCTACCTAACCTAACCTAACCTATCTTTATAAGTTAGGTTAGGTTAGGTAGCCGAAAAAGTTAGGTTAGATAAGGTAGGTTAGGTAGCCGAAAAACAATTAATTCATGAAAACTTGGCTTATTAGGCAAATTGGGCCTTGCAAAGTAGGCTGAGAAGTGCGTTCTGGCTACTAGGTACGACATATATATATATATATATATATATATATATATATATATATATATATATATATATATATATATATATTGGTGTATACTGGCAGCAGGTTTTCTTTCAAACATGTTTCATTGAATATGACCGCATATTCTGTATTTATTATTTTCTGGTTTAGGGCTTCTATCCCTCTAACTATTTTCTTAGCATCAGGGCTTAATTGAAATAGGAGTTCTCCAAAACTCATTTTCGTACTTTTAAGTTGAAGAAAAGAAGTGATTTACTATAGAGTGTATTACACTTATTTGTATAATTTGCACGACGTTTCGAACCTCCATGGTTCATTCTCAAGTGAACAGATCTTACAATACTAGTTGAACTAGTATTGTAACTCAACTAGTATTGTAAGATCTGTTCACTTGAGAATGAACCATGGAGGTTCGAAACGTCGTGCAAATTATACAAATAAGTGTAATACACTATAGTAAATCACTTCTTTTCTTCACCATAAAGTACGAAAATGAGTTTTGGAGAACTCCTATTTCAATTAAACCCTGATGCTAAGAAAATAGTTAGAGGGATAGAAGCCCTAAACCAGAAAATAATAAATACAGAATATGCGGTCATATTCAATGAAATATATATATATATATATATATATATATATATATATATATATATATATATATATATATATATATATATATATATATATATATATATATACATACATATATATATATATATTTTTTTTTTTAACCTAGAAGGGGTACCACCTCTGGTGCAAGTGTAGGGACCCATAGCCTCGGAGCAGAAAATAAAGAGTACTCAGAGAAGATCTTGTGGATCTTCACTGAACACTTTGATATTTTCTTCTCCTACCACCCCTATTCTTTTGGTATGTGTGTATATTTATCTAACTTTATTTGCAAATTTCATTACACAAAAAAAGTTACAATATTGAATACATGCAGGGTACAAGGCTGTTTGTCACAAGTTGAACAGCTCCTCCAGCTCTTCAGATGGCGGGCAGGAACCATGGATGCAGTGAGCATTTCCTCTCTGGATTGTCACACTAAGGCACTGAAAAAGAAAACTGGCAGCTCTAGGGTCTCTAGTTGTTTCGATTAGCTTAGACCCTAACTCCTTCAAAAAGCTAGCAGCACTTTTACCCCAGGCACCAAGTGTCTCTGAGACAATGGGGACAAAATTGTAGTGGTGCTCAAGGTCTCTGTATTTATGTGACTTGGCTGCTTCCCGGTGATTGGCAGCTCCTCCTGCTTGTGTAGCACTGAAGTCAACATAGGTATTGGCCAAAGTTGAAACGCAAGTGTAGTCCCACACCAACTGTCTACCACTCTTCCAGGGGTTCACCGTGATTCCGTCTGGGCGACCGACAGGCTCATCAGAGTTGCGGGACATTAGGTAACGGGGCTCTCTCTCTGCTGGACAACCGGCTGTGGTAAGGCTTCTCTTAATAATGTCATTGACCTCGCCGTGTCTTGCATGCCATCCTCCTGTCCTTTGGCAGAGAAGGCCATGCCGACCGTATCTGTCGGCCTCTGCCTCGCCGCAAATACACCTGTATTCGGTGTGGATTGGGGCAGCGAGGCGGAGAGCTACGGCAATTCGGAGGGCCTGCGGAGTGAGACGGGTGCCGGTTGCTGACATTGGGGTTGCTAATAGGAAATCACCTGCATGGGGAGCAGCTACAGCTCTAAGTCGGGCAGTCTCATGTGGTGTTGTCGCAGCTTCTAGCAAAGTCGCAGCTTCTTGGTCGGCAATGGGGCGATCCCAGCTGGATTGCTTATGGGCTTCAGAAGGCTGTGGTTGGGGGTGCTGGTCCTGCGAGAGAGACCCATTTGGTTGTGCAGTCTGTGAAGCTGGGATCATGTACCCCTGCCTGTTGAACTAGGTGCTCAGGTAGGATTTCCTTCACCAAGTTGTTAGACCCCACTGAAGAGGACAGGAACGCTGGCACAGCAATTTGTGTTGCTGTGCGCACGCCAAGGCCCCCGAGTCTGACAGGAAGGGAGGCCTGTTTCCACTGTGAGTCGCTGAGGGAAAGATTGAGGGTTTTTTCTAGTGTTGATTTCAGCAAGCTGTCGTACTCTTCTAATTTAATATTGTTGAAAGATGGCGAACATCTTAGAAAGTAGGTCAGCCTGGGGAGGGACAATCTTCTGGTGATGAGGTAAAGTGCATTATGAGCATCGATGTCTTCAATCCTCTCGTTCATTCTCTTCAGGTCAGTGATCTTCTTACCTAGGACCCCGTCGATAGCATTCCTGCCAAGAGGAGCACCTAGGAGTGTGCTGTCCTCAGGTTTGGTTGTATGAATGTCAGGCAAAACAACCTTTATTTGCTCTATTATGCGCTGGTTGGTGGAGGTTATTTCGCACTTGGAAGGGTTCAGGGTGAGGCCTAGGCTTGCTCCTTGCTCCTGAATTATTCTTATGTCGTCCAAGAGTGAGGCTGGGGAGCCAGCTAGAGTACCATCGTCCAAAAACAAAAATATTGAGCTCACTGGACAGGTTATCGGTCACTTCCTTGATAACTAGGCAGAAAAGGAAAGGAGCAAGGGGGTCACCCTGTTGGACACCTTCTTGTGATTCAATTTTGTGTTCCCCAAAAAGCAGAGTTAGATTCTTGCTGTAGCATGAGTTTACAAACGGGTAGAGGGAAGGAAAAAGGCGATGAACTGCACTGAGTACTGCATCCCTTCTAACCAGATTGAAAGCATTTTTGAAGTCCAGCTTTATCAGGGCTTTTTCATCCGTAATGTAGGCTCTAGCTGCATGAGCCGCTGCCTCACACCCTTGGGGAATGCCAAACCCAAGCTGTTTTGGCTTCAGCATGTCGGCTGCTGCCTGATATATATATATATATATATATATATATATATATATATATATATATATATATATATATTTTTAAACCTAGAAGGGGTACCACCTTTGGTGCAAGTGTAGGGACCCATAGCCTCGGAGAAGAAAATAAAGAGTACTCAGAGAAGATCTTGTGGATCCTCACTGAACACTTTGATATTTTCTTCTCCTACCACCCCTATTCTTTTGGTATGTGTGTATATTTATCTAACTTTATTTGAAAATGTCATTACACAAAAAAGTTACAATGTTGATTACATGCAGGGTACAAGGCTGCTTGTCACAAGTTGTCTAGCTCCTCCAGCTCCTCAGATAGCAGGCAGGAACCATGGATGTAGTGAGCATTTCCTCTCTAGATTCCCACACTAAGGCACTGAAAAATAAAACTGGCAGCTCTAGGGTCTCTAGTGGTTTCGAATAGCTTAGACCCCAACTCCTTCGAAATGCTAGCAGCACTTTTACCCCAGGCACCAAGTGTCTCTGAGGCAATGGGGACAAAATTGTAGTGGTGCTCAAAGTCTCTGTATTTACATGTCTTGGCTGCTTCCCGGTGGTTAGCAGCTCCTCCTGCTTGTGTAGCACTGAAGTCAAGATATATATATATATATATATATATATATATATATATATATATATATATATATATATATATATATATATATATATATATATGAATGAAAACTCACACCCCAGAAGTGACTCGAACCCATACTCCCAGAAGCAACGCAACTGGTAACTACAGGGCGCCTTAATCCGCTTGACCAACACGGCCGTCAAAAGGAAGTGATAGCCGAGGCTATTTGAGCCACTTCCCCGACGGCAACTCGGATGGTAATCTTGGGCATAGCATTTCACCAAATCACCTCATTCTTTGGGGCACACGTGAGGAACACAAATGCGAACAAGCCTGAATGGTCCCCAGGACTATATGCGAATGAAAACTCACACCCCAGAAGTGACTCGAACCCATACTCCCAGAAGCAACGCAACTGGTAACTACAGGGCGCCTTAATCCGCTTGACCATCACGGCCGTCAAAAGGAAGTGATAGCCGAGGCTATTTGAGCCACTTCCCCGACGGCAACTCGGATGGTAATCTTGGGCATAGCATTTCACCAAATCACCTCATTCTTTGGGGCACACGTGAGGAACACAAATGCGAACAAGCCTGAATGGTCCCCAGGACTATATGCGAATGAAAACTCACACCCCAGAAGTGACTCGAACCCATACTCCCAGAAGCAACGCAACTGGTAACTACAGGGCGCCTTAATCCGCTTGACCATCACGGCCGTCAAAAGGAAGTGATAGCCGAGGCTATTTGAGCCACTTCCCCGACGGCAACTCGGATGGTAATCTTGGGCATAGCATTTCACCAAATCACCTCATTCTTTGGGGCACACGTGAGGAACACAAATGCGAACAAGCCTGAATGGTCCCCAGGACTATATGCGAATGAAAACTCACACCCCAGAAGTGACTCGAACCCATACTCCCAGAAGCAACGCAACTGGTAACTACAGGGCGCCTTAATCCGCTTGACCATCACGGCCGTCAAAAGGAAGTGATAGCCGAGGCTATTTGAGCCACTTCCCCGACGGCAACTCGGATGGTAATCTTGGGCATAGCATTTCACCAAATCACCTCATTCTTTGGGGCACACGTGAGGAACACAAATGCGAACAAGCCTGAATGGTCCCCAGGACTATATGCGAATGAAAACTCACACCCCAGAAGTGACTCGAACCCATACTCCCAGAAGCAACGCAACTGGTAACTACAGGGCGCCTTAATCCGCTTGACCATCACGGCCGTCAAAAGGAAGTGATAGCCGAGGCTATTTGAGCCACTTCCCCGACGGCAACTCGGATGGTAATCTTGGGCATAGCATTTCACCAAATCACCTCATTCTTTGGGGCACACGTGAGGAACACAAATGCGAACAAGCCTGAATGGTCCCCAGGACTATATGCGAATGAAAACTCACACCCCAGAAGTGACTCGAACCCATACTCCCAGAAGCAACGCAACTGGTAACTACAGGGCGCCTTAATCCGCTTGACCATCGCGGCCGTCAAAAGGAAGTGATAGCCGAGGCTATTTGAGCCACTTCCCCGACGGCAACTCGGATGGTAATCTTGGGCATAGCATTTCACCAAATCACCTCATTCTTTGGGGCACACGTGAGGAACACAAATGCGAACAAGCCTGAATGGTCCCCAGGACTATATGCGAATGAAAACTCACACCCCAGAAGTGACTCGAACCCATACTCCCAGAAGCAACGCAACTGGTAACTACAGGGCGCCTTAATCCGCTTGACCATCACGGCCGTCAAAAGGAAGTGATAGCCGAGGCTATTTGAGCCACTTCCCCGACGGCAACTCGGATGGTAATCTTGGGCATAGCATTTCACCAAATCACCTCATTCTTTGGGGCACACGTGAGGAACACAAATGCGAACAAGCCTGAATGGTCCCCAGGACTATATGCGAATGAAAACTCACACCCCAGAAGTGACTCGAACCCATACTCCCAGAAGCAACGCAACTGGTAACTACAGGGCGCCTTAATCCGCTTGACCATCACGGCCGTCAAAAGGAAGTGATAGCCGAGGCTATTTGAGCCACTTCCCCGACGGCAACTCGGATGGTAATCTTGGGCATAGCATTTCACCAAATCACCTCATTCTTTGGGGCACACGTGAGGAACACAAATGCGAACAAGCCTGAATGGTCCCCAGGACTATATGCGAATGAAAACTCACACCCCAGAAGTGACTCGAACCCATACTCCCAGAAGCAACGCAACTGGTAACTACAGGGCGCCTTAATCCGCTTGACCATCACGGCCGTCAAAAGGAAGTGATAGCCGAGGCTATTTGAGCCACTTCCCCGACGGCAACTCGGATGGTAATCTTCCCCGACGGCAACTCGGATGGTAAGATTACCATCCGAGTTGCCGTCGGGGAAGTGGCTCAAATAGCCTCGGCTATCACTTCCTTTTGACGGCCGTGATGGTCAAGCGGATTAAGGCGCCCTGTAGTTACCAGTTGCGTTGCTTCTGGGAGTATGGGTTCGAGTCACTTCTGGGGTGTGAGTTTTCATTCGCATATAGTCCTGGGGACCATTCAGGCTTGTTCGCATTTGTGTTCCTCACGTGTGCCCCAAAGAATGAGGTGATTTGGTGAAATGCTATGCCCAAGATTACCATCCGAGTTGCCGTCGGGGAAGTGGCTCAAATAGCCTCGGCTATCACTTCCTTTTGACGGCCGTGATGGTCAAGCGGATTAAGGCGCCCTGTAGTTACCAGTTGCGTTGCTTCTGGGAGTATGGGTTCGAGTCACTTCTGGGGTGTGAGTTTTCATTCGCATATAGTCCTGGGGACCATTCAGGCTTGTTCGCATTTGTGTTCCTCACGTGTGCCCCAAAGAATGAGGTGATTTGGTGAAATGCTATGCCCAAGATTACCATCCGAGTTGCCGTCGGGGAAGTGGCTCAAATAGCCTCGGCTATCACTTCCTTTTGACGGCCGTGATGGTCAAGCGGATTAAGGCGCCCTGTAGTTACCAGTTGCGTTGCTTCTGGGAGTATGGGTTCGAGTCACTTCTGGGGTGTGAGTTTTCATTCGCATATAGTCCTGGGGACCATTCAGGCTTGTTCGCATTTGTGTTCCTCACGTGTGCCCCAAAGAATGAGGTGATTTGGTGAAATGCTATGCCCAAGATTACCATCCGAGTTGCCGTCGGGGAAGTGGCTCAAATAGCCTCGGCTATCACTTCCTTTTGACGGCCGTGATGGTCAAGCGGATTAAGGCGCCCTGTAGTTACCAGTTGCGTTGCTTCTGGGAGTATGGGTTCGAGTCACTTCTGGGGTGTGAGTTTTCATTCGCATATAGTCCTGGGGACCATTCAGGCTTGTTCGCATTTGTGTTCCTCACGTGTGCCCCAAAGAATGAGGTGATTTGGTGAAATGCTATGCCCAAGATTACCATCCGAGTTGCCGTCGGGGAAGTGGCTCAAATAGCCTCGGCTATCACTTCCTTTTGACGGCCGTGATGGTCAAGCGGATTAAGGCGCCCTGTAGTTACCAGTTGCGTTGCTTCTGGGAGTATGGGTTCGAGTCACTTCTGGGGTGTGAGTTTTCATTCGCATATAGTCCTGGGGACCATTCAGGCTTGTTCGCATTTGTGTTCCTCACGTGTGCCCCAAAGAATGAGGTGATTTGGTGAAATGCTATGCCCAAGATTACCATCCGAGTTGCCGTCGGGGAAGTGGCTCAAATAGCCTCGGCTATCACTTCCTTTTGACGGCCGTGATGGTCAAGCGGATTAAGGCGCCCTGTAGTTACCAGTTGCGTTGCTTCTGGGAGTATGGGTTCGAGTCACTTCTGGGGTGTGAGTTTTCATTCGCATATAGTCCTGGGGACCATTCAGGCTTGTTCGCATTTGTGTTCCTCACGTGTGCCCCAAAGAATGAGGTGATTTGGTGAAATGCTATGCCCAAGATTACCATCCGAGTTGCCGTCGGGGAAGTGGCTCAAATAGCCTCGGCTATCACTTCCTTTTGACGGCCGTGATGGTCAAGCGGATTAAGGCGCCCTGTAGTTACCAGTTGCGTTGCTTCTGGGAGTATGGGTTCGAGTCACTTCTGGGGTGTGAGTTTTCATTCGCATATAGTCCTGGGGACCATTCAGGCTTGTTCGCATTTGTGTTCCTCACGTGTGCCCCAAAGAATGAGGTGATTTGGTGAAATGCTATGCCCAAGATTACCATCCGAGTTGCCGTCGGGGAAGTGGCTCAAATAGCCTCGGCTATCACTTCCTTTTGACGGCCGTGATGGTCAAGCGGATTAAGGCGCCCTGTAGTTACCAGTTGCGTTGCTTCTGGGAGTATGGGTTCGAGTCACTTCTGGGGTGTGAGTTTTCATTCGCATATAGTCCTGGGGACCATTCAGGCTTGTTCGCATTTGTGTTCCTCACGTGTGCCCCAAAGAATGAGGTGATTTGGTGAAATGCTATGCCCAAGATTACCATCCGAGTTGCCGTCGGGGAAGTGGCTCAAATAGCCTCGGCTATCACTTCCTTTTGACGGCCGTGATGGTCAAGCGGATTAAGGCGCCCTGTAGTTACCAGTTGCGTTGCTTCTGGGAGTATGGGTTCGAGTCACTTCTGGGGTGTGAGTTTTCATTCGCATATAGTCCTGGGGACCATTCAGGCTTGTTCGCATTTGTGTTCCTCACGTGTGCCCCAAAGAATGAGGTGATTTGGTGAAATGCTATGCCCAAGATTACCATCCGAGTTGCCGTCGGGGAAGTGGCTCAAATAGCCTCGGCTATCACTTCCTTTTGACGGCCGTGATGGTCAAGCGGATTAAGGCGCCCTGTAGTTACCAGTTGCGTTGCTTCTGGGAGTATGGGTTCGAGTCACTTCTGGGGTGTGAGTTTTCATTCGCATATAGTCCTGGGGACCATTCAGGCTTGTTCGCATATATATATATATATATACATTTTATATATATATATATTTAGAACATTTTCCCACTAGGAGATTCGAACCCTAGCCAGCACAGAAGCCTTACAACAATTGGCATAACTGGTACGCCTTTAACCCACTGCACCAAACTCAGACCCTTAAAAGAGATGTTAATTTTGGGGTATTTAAACCCCCTAAAGATCACCACCTCCCAAGGGTAACTAGAGCTAGCGAGGAGTTACTCCCGTTCTTTCATCAAATTCCTGTTAATATAGGAGAACTCTGTGTCTATGCTTATAGACACATCATAGACATATATATATATATATATATATATATATATATATATATATATATATATATATATATATATATATATATATATATATATATATATATATATATATATATATATATATTAGTATATTTTGGTAGCAGTCTTTCCTGTAGACATATTTTATTAAATATGACCGAAAAAGTAAGATTAATAATTCTAACACGAATTTTCTCAATCTTTCGTACATTATGCTTCACTGTTGGAGGTAAATCAAAAATCACTTCTCCAAAATTCATTTTTATTTCTAGTCTGACGCGACACGGGCGCGTTTCGTAAAACTTATTACATTTTCAAAGACTTCACAAATACACAACTGATTAGAACTTGCGTTTCCCTGATTTTATATCTACATTTGAGTGAGGTGGGAAGGGTGATGTGGCATTACATTTGAGTGAGGTGGGAAGGATGATGTGGCATTAGAGGATATTAATAGGGTATTAAAAGTATCAACACAAGACAGAACACGAAACAATGGATATTGAATAGAAGTGTTTGTAGAAAGCCTATTGGTCCATATTTCTTGATGCTTCTATATTGGAGCGGAGTCTCTACCCACCTCAAGACTCCGCTCCAATATAGAAGCATCAAGAAATATGGACCAATAGGCTTTCTACAAACACTTCTATTCAATATCCATTGTTTCGTGTTCTGTCTTGTGTTGATACTTTTAATACCCTATTAATATCCTCTAATGCCACATCATCCTTCCCACCTCACTCAAATGTAATGCCACATCACCCTTCCCACCTCACTCAAATGTAGATATAAAATCAGGGAAACGCAAGTTCTAATCAGTTGTGTATTTGTGAAGTCTTTGAAAATGTAATAAGTTTTACGAAACGCGCCCGTGTCGCGTCAGACTAGAAATAAAAATGAATTTTGGAGAAGTGATTTTTGATTTACCTCCAACAGTGAAGCATAATGTACGAAAGATTGAGAAAATTCGTGTTAGAATTATTAATCTTACTTTTTCGGTCATATTTAATAAAATATATATATATATATATATATATATATATAAATATATATATATATATATATATATATATATATATATATATATATATATATATATATATATATATGTATATATATATATATATATATATATATGTATATATATATATATATATATATATATATATATATATATATATATATATATATATATATATATATATATATATTTTGTGACGATAATCTCTTTCAAGAAAGATTGAGCCTGCTCTTTCCTACACAATTTACGTCATTCAAGTACACGATACTATATTGACGATACGTCCACCAGTATCGCCAATTGTTTTGCCCAGGAAGCAAAGCGTACCTTGCACCACCAGACACACCGGCTCCCGCCTGCCGTCAAACCAGCAAACTACTCATTCTCCGCCTGCCTGTTCCTGATTGGCTGGTGTGTCGCCGCACCTGCACTCACGCCACTACCTGAGTCGACGTCTGGGCCAGCAGCACGCCGTACTCCTCAGAATATCTCTGTGCTCCTTGGAGTTGACATCTCTCTATAGTAGACAAAGCTCTGGCTGTCGTGTACTAAGGGAGTCTATCAATTAATTATTAGGTCAGTGTTATTTTCTTGTTTCAATAAGGGATCATTAAAAAAAAAGTGGATTAATTATTTATTATTTCTGACATGTATTTCACAAATATATGTAATGAAAACCATGCCAAAGTAACATCTCGAAATCAGAAATAACATTATAAATCATAATTTTGTATTTTTTTGTATTTTTATAATGAATGGAGCTGTGTGAGGCAAATATAGCAAATTTCCCAAATTAGTTAAAACTGTGATAACTAGTTAAGGAAATTCCTCAAATTCTTTTGGTGAACAGAATGTTTGTTTATTATTTTATTTCCTGTTCAGCTTACGAAAGAGTAAACAAGAGTTTTTAAGAATTTTGTTCATTAAATTCTAAAGTAATAAATGTGATAATTTAAGAAAAAAACTCACACAGCAACATGATATATAGAGTTACACATAACTCCACGACTGGTAACAGTGTCACCATCTGGAGAGTTACACCTAACTCCACCACTGGTAACAGTGCCACCACCTGGAGAGTTACACCTAACTCCACGACTGGTAACAGTGTGACCATCTGGAGAGTTACACCTAACTCCACGACTGGTAACAGTGTCACCATCTGGAGAGTTACACCTAACTCCACGACTGGTAACAGTGTGACCATCTGGAGAGTTACACCTAACTCCACGACTGGTAACAGTGTGACCATCTGGAGAGTTACACCTAACTCCAAGACTGGTAACAGTGTGACCATCTGGAGAGTTACACATAACTCCACGACTGGTAACAGTGTGACCATCTGGAGAGTTACACCTAACTCCAAGACTGGTAACAGTGTGACCATCTGGAGAGTTACACATAACTCCAAGACTGGTAACAGTGTGACCATCTGGAGAGTTACACCTAACTCCACGACTGGTAACAGTGTGACCATCTGGAGAGTTACACCTAACTCCACGACTGGTAACAGTGTGACCATCTGGAGAGTTACACCTAACTCCAAGACTGGTAACAGTGTGACCATCTGGAGAGTTACACATAACTCCACGACTGGTAACAGTGTGACCATCTGGAGAGTTACACCTAACTCCAAGACTGGTAACAGTGTGACCATCTGGAGAGTTACACATAACTCCACGACTGGTAACAGTGTGACCATCTGGAGAGTTACACCTAACTCCAAGACTGGTAACAGTGTGACCATCTGGAGAGTTACACATAACTCCACGACTGGTAACAGTGTGACCATCTGGAGTGTTACACCTAACTCCACCACTGGTAACAGTGTGACCATCTGGAGAGTTACACATAACTCCACGACTGGTAACAGTGTGACCATCTGGAGAGTTACACCTAACTCCACCACTGGTAACAGTGTGACCATCTGGAGAGTTACACATAACTCCACCACTGGTAACAGTGCCACCATCTGGAGAGTTACACATAACTCCACCACTGGTAACAGTGCCACCATCTGGAGAGTTACACATAACTCCACCACTGGTAACAGTGCCACCATCTGGCAAGATATATATGTTCATAACTACTTATATATAAGTTTACATCAAATATAAACAGTCAAGTGATAAGCAAACAAGCAAAATATTACCAGATTCTATAATAGGTCCGTTGTATCCAGCGCCACCATGTAATACAATGTTGGAAAGTTTCACATTTCATACAGTTTTGCCTAAATATTTCTTTGGTGAAATTTATATTTAACATTTTTTAAACCTGAGGTAAACCTACTTATCACTTGATGGTTGTTGATGATACAGATTAATCCTGGTTTATTGAATAATATAACTGTGTTCAATTAATCTAACTAACCTATGAGAGGATCGACAACATCTCTTGCCTAAACTGAGAACAGGATGTTATGTTGCTAATACTCTTTTAAATAATACATATAAATGATTGATAATGCACAAGCCTGCGTCATTATTACTGTCAAGTTTTTGTAGACAGATTCTGTAAATTTTCAAGGGGTTGAATTCAAATCTGTATTTGGTTACCTATGATCAGCTCAAGTTTTCTCGTAATCTAATTTTATTCAGATAAAAGCCTACCTCTTCAGTTTTGTTTATGTCTGTAATAATATGAATGCAGGAAGGCTAGTCCAAATACCCGGGTTGTCTTTGTGGGAGAGTGGAGCAGGTGACAAACACTATGAGTGTAGTGGAGGCCATCTCCAGAAGCCCTTCAACCTGCCTCACATAATGTGGCTGCTCAACCTCTAGTCTGTCCTCCTCAAATTTTGCTGCCACCTCTTTATGTGAAACGTGAATTGATGAAAAAGAATCAAGATCATGAATAAAGAAAGTCTAGCTTTTGTTTTCATAGAACATAAATGTTCATGTTAAAGTGATGCTAAATTGTATGCAGGAATTTATGATGGTTCTGAGAAAGGACGACCAGTAGGAAAGAGTAATGAGTGAGACGGAGAGGAATGCAAGGCAAGCCTTCAAATCAGAAGTGAATAAATTTCCTGGAACCGCCGAATTTCAGAATTCGTGCACTTTGTTGAAGAACTGATAAAGTATTAAGTCTGGAACATAGATGTTGAAGAACTGATAAAGAATATTAAGTCTGGAACATGGATGTTGAAGAACTGATAAAAAGTATTAAGTCTGGAACATGGATGTTGAAGAACTGATAAAGAGTATTAAGTCTGGAACATGGATGTTGAAGAACTGATAAAGAGTATTAAGTCTGGAACATGGATGTTGAAGAACTGATAAAGAGTATTAAGTCTGGAACATGGATGTTGAAGAACTGTTGAAGAACTGTTGAAGAGTATCAAGTCTGTGAGCATTGATGTCAGTATAATTGTATTTTCTCAGATCGCATCTGAATTATTTCCCTGAGAACTGTTGTTGACTAGAGTGAGGAACAAGGGGCCAGGTTCCACCAAGATATTCCTACTATGTAAGGAAGGTACCAGAGACGACGGCACACTAACATGTTAGCCCGCTGACATTACCACTACAAAACACAAACCAAAATCATTGAAGACAACTTTTCTTACACATTAATGTATATTGCTGTTGAGAATTTTAACCTAAAGACAAGGTATTATCAGATACTGGAATAGGTGAAAATCTAAGCTGATTGAGCGAAACCTTTGCAATATTTTAGTTCAGCGCAGCGATGTAATTTAGATTCAGTGCAAAAAAATAAACTTTGACAATAGAAAACATATTTCAAAATGCAGGCTTGTGCAATTTCATAAATGCAACAGGAACTATATTAAGTCATTTCTTGAATTATATGTGTCATTATAATAAGTCAATTAAAACATGATCAATATTAAAATTTTAAATTGGGTCGGGAAACATATTGACAAAAATATATTGGCTGATATTACTAATCTTTTTGACCCATATAAATAATATATAGAAATCAGATCCTGTGAAAAATAAAAACAAAAGTATATTGAATAACATGTTAAACTCATTGTTAAATATCAGTGATAAACACATTGTTAAATATCAGTGATAAACACATTGTTAAATATCAGTGATAAACACATATCGTCCTCAGCTCTATAATCACCAGCAGATTACAGAGATAACTGATGTTAAGTGGCCATGGACCACACAACTCATTAACTGTAGATATATGAAGCTAACTGGCCATGAACACACAACAGATCAACCAGGGCTAGCTGATACCAACTGACCATGACAGCCTATCCTCCTGTTTTGGTGGTACTTATAATAACGATTAGGACCATATATTTTTTTTGCAGGGATATTCCTGAGCGGGCCCTAAGCCTTTGGCTGGCCCACTAAATGTTGCTTGTTTCTGTTTTACTTGGGCGGAGTATGAGTATTTATGACTCGTATGGTCGCTTCAGAAAGTTAACAACTTCTTCTGCTCTTTTGAATCTAAGTTGAAATCTTAATGGGTTTGTAACTATGCACGGTGTTAGATAATGTTCCAGTGGTCTGTTGTGTGTGTAACTGTGCACTGTGTTAGATAATGTTCCAGTGGTCTGTTGAGTGTGTAACTGTGCACTGTGTTAGATAATGTTCCAGTGGTCTGTCGGGCATTTCTCCACAGTGCATTAGGACCATAGTACATATACAAACGAACAACGTAATTATAAAGTAGAAATTTCTACTAATTTGGCCAAACCGGAATAGATTTTGTATTTATGTTGCAAAGACAAGCTAAGCTACCCTAACCTAACCTCCACAGGCCTAATACACGCTACCTGAGGCATAATATAGTACATATGTGTTCTATACTAGGCCTTGGAATATTTAAGTTTGTTTTTCAGCGTCATTTTTTCGGAATATATAGAGTGAATAGTACCAAATTCTACTGTCCAATTGCTTAGTACGTCAATATTTGTACTATTGCGCACATAGTTACACCCACTACTATCTAAACAGGAGGATGGGTTGACCATGAACACACAGCTCAACAACCAGGACTAGCTGAGGCCAACTAACCTCGGACACACAGCTCAACAACCATGGTTAGCTGAGGCCAGCTAACCTCGGACACACAGCTCAACAACCATGGTTAGCTGAGGCCAGCTAACCTCGGACACACAGCTCAACAACCATGGTTAGCTGAGGCCAACTAACCATGAACACACAGCTCAACAACCATGGCTAGCTGAGGCCAACTAACCATGAACACACAGCTCAATAACCAGGGCCATCTGAGGCCAACTAACCATGACCACACAGCTCAATAACCATGGCTAGCTGAGGCCAACTAACCATGACCACACAGCTCAATAACCAGGGCCATCTGAGGCCAACTTACCATGAACACAGCTCAACAATCATGGTTAGCTGAGGCCAGCTAACCATGTACACACAGCTTAATAACCATGGCTAGCTGAGGCCAACTAACCATGACCACACAGCTCAACAACTAGAGAGCTACGATGACAATATTTATATTACTCGTCAACAAGTAATGACTTTTCAAATAAGGACAGACCATACAGCTCTTTCTATTAACCAACTTACAATACTGAGAACAGTACATATTATGTTACAAGATCATGGGAATTCATTCACGGCAATGTTAAAACAGAATAGTTACTCACAAGTACAAGTTAAGTTGCATCTTAGTAATCACAAGGGAACAACCTAATCATGCTAATATCAAGACATACAAACACAAAATATTATTTAAGTTATAAATATGCTAATCATGATACTCAAGCTACAGTGAAAAATTATTTTAAGTAAATCATTTATTATATCAAATTAAAAGCACTCTAGTGCTAAGTCGAAGTTCATATATACCAATAAAAAACCTTCCAAGTGTTAAGACTGGTACAGGAATAGTTATACACAAGCACACCAGTGTTAAGACTGGTACAGGAATAGTTATACACTAGAACATCAGTGTTAAGACTGGTACAGGAATAGTTATACACAAGCACACCAGTGTTAAGACTGGTACAGGTATAGTTATACACAAGCACACCAGTGTTAAGACTGGTACAGGAATAGTTATACACAAGCACACCAGTGTTAAGACTGGTACAGGAATAGTTATACACTAGAACATCAGTGTTAAGACTGGTACAGGAATAGTTATACACAAGCACACCAGTGTTAAGACTGGTACAGGTATAGTTATACACAAGCACAGTAGTGTTAAGACTGGTACAGGTATAGTTATACACAAGCACACTAGTGTTAAGACTGGTACAGGAATAGTTATACACAAGCACACCAGTGTTAAGACTGGTACAGGAATAGTTATACACAAGCACACCAGTGTTAAGACTGGTACAGGAATAGTTATACACTAGAACATCAGTGTTAAGACTGGTACAGGAATAGTTATACACTAGAACATCAGTGTTAAGACTGGTACAGGAATAGTTATACACAAGCACACCAGTGTTAAGACTGGTACAGGAATAGTTATACACTAGAACATCAGTGTTAAGACTGGTACAGGAATAGTTATACACAAGCACACCAGTGTTAAGACTGGTACAGGAATAGTTATACACAAGCACACCAGTGTTAAGACTGGTACAGGAATAGTTATACACTAGAACATCAGTGTTAAGACTGGTACAGGAATAGTTATACACAAGCACACCAGTGTTAAGACTGGTACAGGTATAGTTATACACAAGCACACTAGTGTTAAGACTGGTACAGGAATAGTTATACACAAGCACACCAGTGTTAAGACTGGTACAGGAATAGTTATACACTAGAACATCAGTGTTAAGACTGGTACAGGAATAGTTATACACCTGAACATCAGTGTTAAGACTGGTACAGGAATAGTTATACACTAGAACATCAGTGTTAAGACTGGTACAGGAATAGTTATACACAAGCACACCAGTGTTAAGACTGGTACAGGAATAGTTATACACTAGAACATCAGTGTTAAGACTGGTACAGGAATAGTTATACACAAGCACACCAGTGTTAAGACTGGTACAGGAATAGTTATACACAAGCACACCAGTGTTAAGACTGGTACAGGAATAGTTATACACTAGAACATCAGTGTTAAGACTGGTACAGGAATAGTTATACACAAGCACACCAGTGTTAAGACTGGTACAGGTATAGTTATACACAAGCACAGTAGTGTTAAGACTGGTACAGGTATAGTTATACACAAGCACACTAGTGTTAAGACTGGTACAGGTATAGTTATACACAAGCACACTAGTGTTAAGACTGGTACAGGAATAGTTATACACAAGAACACCAGTGTTAAGACTGGTACAGGAATAGTTATACACAAGCACAGTAGTGTTAAGACTGGTACAGGAATAGTTATACACTAGAACATCAGTGTTAAGACTGGTACAGGAATAGTTATACACAAGCACACCAGTGTTAAGACTGGTACAGGAATAGTTATACACTAGAACATCAGTGTTAAGACTGGTACAGGAATAGTTATACACTAGAACATCAGTGTTAAGACTGGTACAGGAATAGTTATACACAAGCACACCAGTGTTAAGACTGGTACAGGAATAGTTATACACAAGCACACTAGTGTTAAGACTGGTACAGGAATAGTTATACACAAGCACACCAGTGTTAAGACTGGTACAGGAATAGTTATACACTAGAACATCAGTGTTAAGACTGGTACAGGAATAGTTATACACCTGAACATCAGTGTTAAGACTGGTACAGGAATAGTTATACACAAGCACACCAGTGTTAAGACTGGTACAGGTATAGTTATACACAAGCACACTAGTGTTAAGACTGGTACAGGAATAGTTATACACAAGAACACCAGTGTTAAGACTGGTACAGGAATAGTTATACACTAGAACATCAGTGTTAAGACTGGTACAGGAATAGTTATACACAAGCACACCAGTGTTAAGACTGGTACAGGTATAGTTATACACAAGCACACTAGTGTTAAGACTGGTACATGAATAGTTATACACTAGAACATCAGTGTTAAGACTGGTACAGGAATAGTTATACACAAGCACACCAGTGTTAAGACTGGTACAGGAATAGTTATACACTAGAACATCAGTGTTAAGACTTGGTACAGGTATAGTTATACACAAGCACACTAGTGGGGGGGGCACACTAGTCACATTACGGAAAAATGTGACAAATGAAAAATGATTCGATTTCAATCAAACTTTTTTGACTAGTTTTATATAAAATTTGGTTCAACTTGCTCATCTCTCAGCATTATAGCATAAATAGGAAGGGAGAAAAAAAATATTCAATTTTGTGTCAAAAAATTTCCAAAATGGTCAAAAATTTACATCAAGTGTCAAGTGCCAGCTACTATAAGTCAGGGGATATGGTGTCAAGTGCCAGCTACTATGAGACAGGGGATATGGTGTCAAGTGCCAGCTACTGTGAGTCAGGGGATATGGTGTCAAGTGCCAGCTACTGTGAGTCAGGGGATATGGTGACAAGTGTCAGCTACTATGAGTCAGGGGATATGGTGTCAAGTGCCAGCTACTGTGAGTCAGGGGATATGGTGACAAGTGCCAGCTACTATGAGTCAGAGGATATGGTGTCAAGTGCCAGCTACTATGAGTCAGGGGATATGGTGACAAGTGCCAGCTACTATGAGTCAGAGGATATGGTGTCAAGTGCCAGCTACTATGAGTCAGGGGATATGGTGTCAAGTGCCAGCTACTGTGAGTCAGGGGATATGGTGTCAAGTGCCAGCTACTATGAGTCAGGCGATATGGTGACAAGTGCCAGCTACTGTGAGTCAGGGGATATGGTGACAAGTGCCAGCTACTATGAGTCAGGGGATATGGTGTCAAGTGCCAGCTACTGTGAGTCAGGGGATATGGTGACAAGTGCCAGCTACTATGAGTCAGAGGATATGGTGTCAAGTGCCAGCTACTATGAGTCAGGGGATATGGTGACAAGTGCCAGCTACTGTGAGTCAGGGGATATGGTGTCAAGTGCCAGCTACTATGAGTCAGGGGATATGGTGTCAAGTGCCAGCTACTGTGAGTCAGGGGATATGGTGTCATGTGCCAGCTACTATGAGTCAGGGGATATGGTGACAAGTGCCAGCTACTGTGAGTCAGGGGATATGGTGACAAGTGCCAGCTACTATGAGTCAGGGGATATGGTGTCAAGTGCCAGCTACTGTGAGTCAGGGGATATGGTGACAAGTGCCAGCTACTGTGAGTCAGGGGATATGGTTACAAGTGCCAGCTACTGTGAGTCAGGGGATATGGTGACAAGTGCCAGCTACTGTGAGTCAGGGGATATGGTGTCAAGTGCCAGCTACTGTGAGTCAGGGGATATGGTGACAAGTGCCAGCTACTGTGAGTCAGGGGATATGGTGTCAAGTGCCAGCTACTGTGAGTCAGGGGATATGGTGACAAGTGCCAGCTACTGTGAGTCAGGGGATATGGTGACAAGTGCCAGCTACTGTGAGTCAGGGGATATGGTGACAAGTGCCAGCTACTGTGAGTCAGGGGATATGGTGTCAAGTGCCAGCTACTGTGAGTCAGGGGATATGGTGACAAGTGCCAGTTACTGTGAGTCAGGGGATATGGTGTCAAGTGCCAGCTACTGTGAGTCAGGGGATATGGTGACAAGTGCCAGCTACTGTGAGTCAGGGGATATGGTGTCAAGTGCCAGCTACTGTGAGTCAGGGGATATGGTGTCAAGTGCCAGCTACTATGAGTCAGGGGATATGGTGACAAGTGCCAGCTACTGTGAGTGAGGGGATATGGTGACAAGTGCCAGCTACTGTGAGTCAGGGGATATGGTGTCAAGTGCCAGCTACTGTGAGTCAGGGGATATGGTGTCAAGTGCCAGCTACTATGAGTCAGGGGATATGGTGACAAGTGCCAGCTACTATGAGTCAGGGGATATGGTGACAAGTGCCAGCTAATATGAGTCAGGGGATATGGTGTCAAGTGCCAGCTACTGTGAGTCAGGGGATATGGTGACAAGTGCCAGCTACTGTGAGTCAGGGGATATAGTAACAAGTGCCAGCTACTGTGAGTCAGGGGATATAGTAACAAGTGCCAGCTACTGTAAGTCAGGGGATATGGTGTCAAGTGCCAGCTACTGTGAGTCAGGGGATATGGTGACAAGTGCCAGCTACTATGAGTCAGGGGATATGGTGTCAAGTGCTAGCTACTGTGAGTCATGGGATATGGTGTCAAGTGCCAGATACTGTGAGTCAGGGGATATGGTGACAAGTGCCAGCTACTATGAGTCAGGGGATATGGTGTCAAGTGCCAGCTACTATGAGTCAGGGGATATGGTAACAAGTGCCAGATACTGTGAGTCAGGGGATATGGTGTCAAGTGCCAGCTACTGTGAGTCAGGGGATATGGTGTCAAGTACCAGCTACTATGAGTCAGGGGATATGGTGTCAAGTGCCAGCTATTGTGAGTCAGGGGATATGGTGTCAAGTGCCAGCTACTATGAGTCAGGGGATATGGTGTCAAGTGCCAGCTACTGTGAGTCAGGGGATATGGTGTCAAGTGCCAGCTACTGTGAGTCAGGGTATATGGTGTCAAATACAAGCTGCTGTGAGTCAGGGGATATCGTGTCAAGTACCAGCTACTGCGAGTCAGGGGATATGGTGTCAAGTGCCAGCTACTGTGAGTCAGGGGATATGGTTTCAAGTGCCAGCTACTGTGAGTCAGGGGATATGGTGACAAGTGCCAGCTACTGTGAGTCAGGGATTATAGTAACAAGTGCCAGCTACTGTGAGTCAGGGGATATAGTAACAAGTGCCAGCTACTGTGAGTCAGGGGATATGGTGACAAGTGCCAGCTACTGTGAGTCAGGGGATATGGTGTCAAGTGCCAGCTACTATGAGTCAGGGGATATGGTGTCAAGTGCCAGCTACTGTGAGTCAGGGGGATATGGTGTCAAGTGCCAGCTACTGTGAGTCAGGGGATATGGTGTCAAGTACCAGCAACTGTGAGTCAGGGGATATGGTGTCAAGTGCCAGCTACTGTGAGTCAGGGGATATGGTGTCAAGTGCCAGCTACTGTGAGTTAAGGGATATGGTGTCAAGTGCCAGCTACTGTGAGTCAGGAGATATGGTGACAAGTGCCAGCTACTGTGAGTCAGAGGATATAGTAACAAGTGCCAGCTACTGTGAGTCAGGGGATAAGGTGATAAGTGCCTGCTACTGTGAGTAAGGGGATATGGTGTCAAGTGCCAGCTACTGTGAGTCAGGGGATATGGTGACAAGTGCCAGCTACTGTGAGTCAGGGGATATGGTGACAAGTGCCAGCTACTGTGAGTCAGGGGATATGGTGACAAGTGCCAGCTACTGTGAGTCAGGGGATATGGTGACAAGTGCCAGCTACTATGAGACAGGGGATATGGTGACAAGTGCCAGCTACTATGAGTCAGGGGATATGGTGACAAGTGCTAGCTACTATGAGTCAGGGGATATGGTGTCAAGTGCGAGCTACTGTGAGTCAGGGGATATGGTGTCAAGTGCCAGCTACTGTGAGTCAGGGGATATGGTGACAAGTGCCAGCTACTGTGAGTCAGGGGATATAGTAACAAGTGCCAGCTAATGTGAGTCAGGGGATATAGTAACAAGTGCCAGCTACTGTAAGTCAGGGGATATGGTGTCAAGTGCCAGCTACTGTGAGTCAGGGGATATGGTGACAAGTGCCAGCTACTATGAGTCAGGGGATATGGTGTCAAGTGCTAGCTACTGTGAGTCAGGGGATATGGTGTCAAGTGCCAGCTACTGTGAGTCAGGGGATATGGTGACAAGTGCCAGCTACTATGAGTCAGGGGATATGGTGTCAAGTGCCAGCTACTATGAGTCAGGGGATATGGTGTCAAGTACCAGCTACTGTGAGTCAGGGGATATGGTGTCAAGTACCAGCTACTATGAGTCAGGGGATATGGTGTCAAGTGCCAGCTACTGTGAGTCAGGGGATATGGTGTCAAGTGCCAGCTACTATGAGTCAGGGGATATGGTGTCAAGTGCCAGCTACTGTGAGTCAGGGGATATGGTGTCAAGTGCCAGCTACTGTGAGTCAGGGGATATGGTGTCAAGTACCAGCTACTGTGAGTCAGGGGATATGGTGTCAAGTACCAGCTACTGTGAGTCAGGGGATATGGTGTCAAGTGCCAGCTACTGTGAGTCAGGGGATATGGTTTCAAGTGCCAGCTACTGTGAGTCAGGGGATATGGTGACAAGTGCCAGCTACTGTGAGTCAGGGATTATAGTAACAAGTGCCAGCTACTGTGAGTCAGGGGATATAGTAACAAGTGCCAGCTACTGTGAGTCAGGGGATATGGTGACAAGTGCCAGCTACTGTGAGTCAGGGGATATGGTGTCAAGTGCCAGCTACTATGAGTCAGGGGATATGGTGTCAAGTGCCAGCTACTGTGAGTCAGGGGGATATGGTGTCAAGTGCCAGCTACTGTGAGTCAAGGGATATGGTGTCAAGTACCAGCTACTGTGAGTCAGGGGATATGGTGTCAAGTGCCAGCTACTGTGAGTCAGGGGATATGGTGTCAAGTGCCAGCTACTGTGAGTCAGGAGATATGGTGACAAGTGCCAGCTACTGTGAGTCAGAGGATATAGTAACAAGTGCCAGCTACTGTGAGTCAGAGGATATAGAAACAAGTGCCAGCTACTGTGAGTCAGGGGATAAGGTGACAAGTGCCTGCTACTGTGAGTCAGGGGATATGGTGTCAAGTGCCAGCTACTGTGAGTCAGGGGATATGGTGACAAGTGCCAGCTACTGTGAGTCAGGGGATATGGTGACAAGTGCCAGCTACTGTGAGTCAGGGGATATGGTGACAAGTGCCAGCTACTGTGAGTCAGGGTATATGGTGACAAGTGCCAGCTACTGTGAGTCAGGGGATATGGTGTCAAGTGCCAGCTACTGTGAGTCAGGGGATATGGTGACAAGTGCCAGCTACTGTGAGTCAGGGGATATAGTTTCAAGTGCCAGCTACTGTGAGTCAGGGGATATGGTGTCAAGTGCCAGCTACTGTGAGTCAGGGAATATTGTGTCAAGTGCCAGCTACTGTGAGTCAGGGGATATGGTGTCAAGTGCCAGCTACTGTGAGTCAGGAGATATGGTGACAAGTGCCAGCTACTATGAGTCAGAGGATATAGTAACAAGTGCCAGCTACTGTGAGTCAGGGGATATGGTGACAAGTGCCTGCTACTGTGAGTCAGGGGATATGGTGTCAAGTGCCAGCTACTGTGAGTCAGGGGATATGGTGACAAGTGCCAGCTACTGTGAGTCAATGGATATGGTGTCAAGTGCCAGCTACTGTGAGTCAGGGGATATGGTGACAAGTGCCAGCTACTGTGAGTCAGGGGATATAGTAACAAGTGCCAGCTACTGTGAGTCAGGGGATATGGTGACAAGTGCCAGCTACTGTGAGTCAGGGGATATGGTGTCAAGTGCCAGCTACTGTGAGTCAGGGGATATGGTGACAAGTGCCAGCTACTGTGAGTCAGGGGATATAGTGACAAGTGCCAGCTACTGTGAATCAGGGGATATGGTGTCAAGTGCCAGCTACTGCGAGTCAGCGATATGGTGTCAAGTGCCAGCTACTGTGAGTCAGGGGATATGGTGTCAAGTGCCAGCTATTGTGAGTCAGGGGATATGGGGACAAGTGCCAGCTACTGTGAGTCAGGGTATATAGTAACAAGTGCCAGCTACTGTGAGTCAGGGGATATGGTGACAAGTGCTAGCTACTGTGAGTCAGGGGATATAGTAACAAGTACCAGCTACTGTGAGTCAGGGGATTTGGTGTCAAGTGCCAGCTACTGTGAGTCAGAGGATATAGTAACAAGTGCCAGCTACTGTGAGTCAGGGGATATGGTGACAAGTGCCTGCTACTGTGAGTCAGGGGATATGGTGTCAAGGGCCAGCTACTGTGAGTCAGGGGATATGGTGACAAGTGCCAGCTACTGTGAGTCAGGGGATATGGTGACAAGTGCCAGCTACTGTGAGTCAGGGGATATGGTGTCAAGTGCCAGCTACTGTGAGTCAGGGGATATGGTGACAAGTGCCAGCTACTGTGAGTCAGGGGATATGGTGACAAGTGCCAGCTACTGTGAGTCAGGGGATATGGTGTCAAGTGCCAGCTACTGTGAGTCAGGGGATATGGTGACAAGTGCCAGCTACTGTGAGTCAGGGGATATGGTGACAAGTGCCAGCTACTGTGAGTCAGGGGATATGGTGACAAGTGCCAGCTACTGTGAGTCAGGGGATATGGTGTCAAGTGCCAGCTACTGTGAAGTCAGGGGATATGGTGACAAGTGCCAGCTACTGTGAGTCAGGGGATATGGTGTCAAGTGCCAGCTACTGTGAGTCAGGGGATATAGGTAACAAGTGCCAGCTACTGTGAAGTCAGGGGATATTGGTGTACAAGTGCCAGCTACTGTGAGTACAGGGGATATGGTGACAAGTGCCAGCTACTGTGAGTAAGGGGATATAGTGTACAAGTGCCAGCTACTGTGAGTCAGGGGATATGGTGTCAAGTGCCAGCTACTGTGAGTCAGGGGATATGGTGTCAAGTGCCAGCTACTGTGAGTCAGGGGATATGGTGTCAAGTGCCAGCTACTGTGAGTCATGGGATATGGTGACAAGTGCCAGCTACTGTGAGTCAGGGGATATAGGTACAAGTGCCAGCTACTGTGAGTCAGGGGATATGGTGACAAGTGCCAGCTACTATGAGACAGGGGATATGGTGACAAGTGCCAGCTACTATGAGTCAGGGGATATGGTGTCAAGTGCCAGCTACTGTGAGTCAGGGGATATGGTGT
The DNA here is from genome assembly GCF_040958095.1 of Procambarus clarkii. Classification (NCBI taxonomy): domain Eukaryota; kingdom Metazoa; phylum Arthropoda; class Malacostraca; order Decapoda; family Cambaridae; genus Procambarus; species Procambarus clarkii. The sequence continues at coordinate 206,198 of NW_027189321.1, read as the reverse complement.
CAAGTGCCAGCTACTGTGAGTCAGGGGATATGGTGACAAGTGCCAGCTACTGTGAGTCAGGGGATATAGTAACAAGTGCCAGCTAATGTGAGTCAGGGGATATAGTAACAAGTGCCAGCTACTGTGAAGTCAGGGGATATGGTGTCAAGTGCCAGCTACTGTGAGTCAGGGGATATGGTGACAAGTGCCAGCTACTATGAGTCAGGGGATATGGTGTCAAGTGCCTAGCTACTGTGAGTCAGGGGATATGGTGTCAAGTGCCAGCTACTGTGAGTCAGGGGATATGGTGACAAGTGCCAGCTACTATGAGTCAGGGGATATGGTGTCAAGTGCCAGCTACTATGAGTCAGGGGATATGGTGTCAAGTACCAGCTTCTGTGAGTCAGGGGATATGGTGTCAAGTACCAGCTACTATGAGTCAGGGGATATGGTGTCAAGTGCCAGCTACTGTGAGTCAGGGGATATGGTGTCAAGTGCCAGCTACTATGAGTCAGGGGATATGGTGTCAAGTGCCAGCTACTGTGAGTCAGGGGATATGGTGTCAAGTGCCAGCTACTGTGAGTCAGGGGATATGGTGTCAAGTACCAGCTACTGTGAGTCAGGGGATATGGTGTCAAGTACCAGCTACTGTGAGTCAGGGGATATGGTGTCAAGTGCCAGCTACTGTGAGTCAGGGGATATGGTTTCAAGTGCCAGCTACTGCGAGTCAGCGATATGGTGTCAAGTGCCAGCTACTGTGAGTCAGGGGATATGGTGTCAAGTGCCAGCTACTTGTGAGTCAGGGGATATGGTGACAAGTGCCAGCTACTGTGAGTCAGGGTATATAGGTACAAGTGCCAGCTACTGTGAGTCAGGGGATATGGTGACAAGTGCCTAGCTACTGTGAGTCAGGGGATATGGTAACAAGTACCAGCTACTGTGAGTCAGGGGATTATGGTGTCAAGTGCCAGCTACTGTGAGTCAGAGGATATAGTAACAAGTGCCAGCTACTGTGAGTCAGGGGATATGGTGACAAGTGCCATGCTACTGTGAGTCAGGGGATATGGTGTCAAGTGCCAGCTACTGTGAGTCAGGGGATATGGTGACAAGTGCCAGCTACTGTGAGTCAGGGGATATGGTGACAAGTGCCAGCTACTGTGAGTCAGGGGATATGGTGTCAAGTGCCAGCTACTGTGAGTCAGGGGATATGGTGACAAGTGCCAGCTACTGTGAGTCAGGGGATATGGTGACAAGTGCCAGCTACTGTGAGTCAGGGGATATGGTGTCAAGTGCCAGCTACTGTGAGTCAGGGGATATGGTGACAAGTGCCAGCTACTGTGAGTCAGGGGATATAGTAACAAGTGCCAGCTACTGAGAGTCAGGGGATATGGTGACAAGTGCCAGCTACCTTGAGTCAGGGGATATGGTGTCAAGTGCCAGCTACTGTGAATCAGGGGATATGGTGACAAGTGCCAGCTACTGTGAGTCAGGGGATATGGTGTCAAGTGCCAGCTACTATGAGTCAGGGGATATAGTAACACTTGCCAGCTACTGTAAGTCAGGGGATTTGGTGTCAAGTGCCAACTACTTTGAGTAACGGGATATGGTGACAAGTGCCAGCTACTGTGAGTTAAGGGATATAGTGTCAAGTGCCAGCTACTGTGAGTCAGGGGATATGGTGTCAAGTGCCAGCTACTGTGAGTCAGGGATATGGTGTCAAGTGCCAGCTACTGTGAGTCAGGGGATATAGTGTCAAGTGCCAGCTACTGTGAGTCATGGGATATGGTGACAAGTGCCAGCTACTGTGAGTCAGGGGATATAGTAACAAGTGCCAGCTACTGTGAGTCAGGGGATATGGTGACAAGTGCCAGCTACTATGAGTACAGGGGATATGGTGACAAGTGCCAGCTACTATGAGTCAGGGGATATGGTGTACAAGTGCCAGCTACTGTGAGTCAGGGGATATGGTGTCAAGTGCCAGCTACTGTGAGTCAGGGGATATGGTGACAAGTGCCAGCTACTGTGAGTCAGGGGATATAGGTAACAAGTGCCAGCTAATGTGAGTCAGGGGATATAGGTACAAGTGCCAGCTACTGTGAGTCAGGGGATATGGTGTCAAGTGCCAGCTACTGTGAGTCAGGGGATATGGTGACAAGTGCCAGCTACTATGAGTCAGGGGATATGGTGTCAAGTGCTAGCTACTGTGAGTCAGGGGATATGGTGTCAAGTGCCAGCTACTGTGAGTCAGGGGATATGGTGACAAGTGCCAGCTACTATGAGTCAGGGGATATGGTGTCAAGTGCCAGCTACTATGAGTCAGGGGATATGGTGTCAAGTACCAGCTTCTGTGAGTCAGGGGATATGGTGTCAAGTACCAGCTACTATGAGTCAGGGGATATGGTGTCAAGTGCCAGCTACTGTGAGTCAGGGGATATGGTGTCAAGTGCCAGCTACTATGAGTCAGGGGATATGGTGTCAAGTGCCAGCTACTGTGAGTCAGGGGATATGGTGTCAAGTGCCAGCTACTGTGAGTCAGGGGATATGGTGTCAAGTACCAGCTACTGTGAGTCAGGGGATATGGTGTCAAGTACCAGCTACTGTGAGTCAGGGGATATGGTGTCAAGTGCCAGCTACTGTGAGTCAGGGGATATGGTTTCAAGTGCCAGCTACTGTGAGTCAGGGGATATGGTGACAAGTGCCAGCTACTGTGAGTCAGGGATTATAGTAACAAGTGCCAGCTACTGTGAGTCAGGGGATATAGTAACAAGTGCCAGCTACTGTGAGTCAGGGGATATGGTGACAAGTGCCAGCTACTGTGAGTCAGGGGATATGGTGTCAAGTGCCAGCTACTATGAGTCAGGGGATATGGTGTCAAGTGCCAGCTACTGTGAGTCAGGGGGATATGGTGTCAAGTGCCAGCTACTGTGAGTCAAGGGATATGGTGTCAAGTACCAGCTACTGTGAGTCAGGGGATATGGTGTCAAGTGCCAGCTACTGTGAATCAGGGGATATGGTGTCAAGTGCCAGCTACTGTGAGTCAGGAGATATGGTGACAAGTGCCAGCTACTGTGAGTCAGAGGATATAGTAACAAGTGCCAGCTACTGTGAGTCAGAGGATATAGTAACAAGTGCCAGCTACTGTGAGTCAGGGGATAAGGTGACAAGTGCCTGCTACTGTGAGTCATGGGATATGGTGTCAAGTGCCAGCTACTGTGAGTCAGGGGATATGGTGACAAGTGCCAGCTACTGTGAGTCAGGGGATATGGTGACAAGTGCCAGCTACTGTGAGTCAGGGGATATGGTGACAAGTGCCAGCTACTGTGAGTCAGGGTATATGGTGACAAGTGCCAGCTACTGTGAGTCAGGGGATATGGTGTCAAGTGCCAGCTACTGTGAGTCAGGGGATATGGTGACAAGTGCCAGCTACTGTGAGTCAGGGGATATAGTTTCAAGTGCCAGCTACTGTGAGTCAGGGGATATGGGGTCAAGTGCCAGCTACTGTGAGTCAGGGAATATTGTGTCAAGTGCCAGCTACTGTGAGTCAGGGGATATGGTGTCAAGTGCCAGCTACTATGAGTCAGGAGATATGGTGACAAGTGCCAGCTACTGTGAGTCAGAGGATATAGTAACAAGTGCCAGCTACTGTGAGTCAGGGGATATGGTGACAAGTGCCTGCTACTGTGAGTCAGGGGATATGGTGTCAAGTGCCAGCTACTGTGAGTCAGGGGATATGGTGACAAGTGCCAGCTACTGTGAGTCAATGGATATGGTGTCAAGTGCCAGCTACTGTGAGTCAGGGGATATGGTGACAAGTGCCAGCTACTGTGAGTCAGGGGATATAGTAACAAGTGCCAGCTACTGTGAGTCAGGGGATATGGTGACAAGTGCTAGTTACTGTGAGTAAGGGGATATGGTGTCAAGTGCCAGCTACTGTGAGTCAGGGGATATGGTGACAAGTGCCAGCTACTGTGAGTCAGGGGATATGGTGACAAGTGCCAGCTACTGTGAATCAGGGGATATGGTGTCAAGTGCCAGCTACTGCGAGTCAGCGATATGGTGTCAAGTGCCAGCTACTGTGAGTCAGGGGATATGGTGTCAAGTGCCAGCTATTGTGAGTCAGGGGATATGGTGACAAGTGCCAGCTACTGTGAGTCAGGGTATATAGTAACAAGTGCCAGCTACTGTGAGTCAGGGGATATGGTGACAAGTGCTAGCTACTGTGAGTCAGGGGATATAGTAACAAGTGCCAGCTACTGTGAGTCAGGGGATTTGGTGTCAAGTGCCAGCTACTGTGAGTCAGAGGATATAGTAACAAGTGCCAGCTACTGTGAGTCAGGGGATATGGTGACAAGTGCCTGCTACTGTGAGTCAGGGGATATGGTGTCAAGTGCCAGCTACTGTGAGTCAGGGGATATGGTGACAAGTGCCAGCTACTGTGAGTCAGGGGATATGGTGACAAGTGCCAGCTACTGTGAGTCAGGGGATATGGTGTCAAGTGCCAGCTACTGTGAGTCAGGGGATATGGTGACAAGTGCCAGCTACTGTGAGTCAGGGGATATGGTGACAAGTGCCAGCTACTGTGAGTCAGGGGATATGGTGTCAAGTGCCAGCTACTGTGAGTCAGGGGATATGGTGACAAGTGCCAGCTACTGTGAGTCAGGGGATATAGTAACAAGTGCCAGCTACTGAGAGTCAGGGGATATGGTGACAAGTGCCAGCTACCTTGAGTCAGGGGATATGGTGTCAAGTGCCAGCTACTGTGAATCAGGGGATATGGTGACAAGTGCCAGCTACTGTGAGTCAGGGGATATGGTGTCAAGTGCCAGCTACTATGAGTCAGGGGATATAGTAACACGTGCCAGCTACTGTAAAGTCAGGGGATTTGGTGTCAAGTGCCAACTACTTTGAGTAACGGGATATGGTGACAAGTGCCAGCTACTGTGAGTTAAGGGATATAGTGTCAAGTGCCAGCTACTGTGAGTCAGGGGATATGGTGTCAAGTGCCAGCTACTGTGAGTCAGGGGATATGGTGTCAAGTGCCAGCTACTGTGAGTCAGGGGATATAGTGTCAAGTGCCAGCTACTGTGAGTCAGGGGATATGGTGACAAGTGCCAGCTACTGTGAGTCAGGGGATATAGTAACAAGTGCCAGCTACTGTGAGTCAGGGGATATGGTGACAAGTGCCAGCTACTGTGAGTCAGGGGATATGGTGTCAAGTGCCAGCTACTGTGAATCAGGGGATATGGTGACAAGTGCCAGCTATTGTGAGTCAGGGGATATGGTGACAAGTGCCAGCTAATGTGAGTCAGGGGATATGGTGTCAAGTGTCAGCTACTGTGAGTCAGGGGATATGGTGTCAAGTGCCAGCTACTGTGAGTCAGGGGATATGGTGCCAAGTGCCAGCTATTGTGAGTCAGGGGATATGGTGACAAGTGCCAGCTACTGTGAGTCAGGGGATATAGTAACAAGTGCCAGCTACTGTGAGTCAGGGGATATGGTGACAAGTGCTAGCTACTGTGAGTCAGGGGATATAGTAACAAGTGCCAGCTACTGTGATTCAGGGGATTTGGTGTCAAGTGCCAGCTACTGTGAGTCAGGGGATATGGTGACAAATGCCAGCTACTGTGAGTCAGGGGATATGGTGTCAAGTGCCAGCTACTGTGAGTCAGGGGATATGGTGTCAAGTGCCAGCTACTGTGAGTCAGGGGATATGGTGACAAGTGCCAGCTACTGTGAGTCAGGGGATATAGTAACAAGTGCCAGCTACTTTGAGTCAGGGGATATGGTGACAAGTGCCAGCTACTGTGAGTCAGGGGATATGGTGTCAAGTGCCAGCTACTGTGAGTCAGGGGATATGGTGACAAGTGCCAGCTACTGTGAGTCAGGGGATATGGTGACAAGTGCCAGCTACTGTGAATCAGGGGATATGGTGTCAAGTGCCAGCTACTGTGAGTCAGGGGATATGGTGACAAGTGCCAGCTACTGTGAGTCAGGGGATATGGTGTCAAGTGCCAGCTACTGTGAGTCAGGGGATATGGTGACAAGTGCCAGCTACTGTGAGTCAGGGGATATGGTGACAAGTGCCAGCTACTGTGAGTCAGGGGATATGGTGACAAGTGCCAGCTACTGTGAGTCAGGGGATATGGTGACAAGTGCCAGCTACTGTGAGTCAGGGGATATGGTGACAAGTGCCAGCTACTGTGAGTCAGGGGATATGGTGACAAGTGCCAGCTACTGTGAGTCAGGGGATATGGTGTCAAGTGCCAGCTTCTGTGAGTCAGGGGATATGGTGACAAGTGCCAGCTACTGTGACTCAGGGGATATAGTGACAAGTGCCAGCTACTGTGAGTCAGGGGAAATGGTGTCAAGTGCCAGCTTCTGTGAGTCAGGGGATATGGTGACAAGTGCCAGCTACTGTGACTCAGGGGATATAGTGACAAGTGCCAGCAACTGTGAGTCAGGGGATATGGTGTCAAGTGCCAGCTACTGTGAGTCAAGGGATATAGTAGCAAGTGCCAGCTACTGTGAGTCAGAGGATATGGTGTCAAGTGCCCGATCCTCTGAGTCAGGGGATATGGTGTCAAGTGCCCGATCCTCTGAGTCAGAGGACATGGTGTCAAGTGCCCGATCCTCTGAGTCAGAGGATATGGTGTCAAGTGCCCGGTCCTCTGAGTCAGAGGATATGGTGTCAAGTGCCCGGTCCTCTGAGTCAGAGGATATGGTGTCAAGTGCCCGGTCCTCTGAGTCAGGGGATATGGTGTCAAGTGCCCGGTCCTCTGAGTCAGAGGATATGGTGTCAAGTGCCCGGTCCTCTGAGTGAGAGGGCAGGGTGTCAAGTGCCAGGTACTCTGAGTGTGAGGGCAGAGTGTCAAGTGCTGCTGGCAGAGAGACAGCATACCGGAGAGGATAAGCCAAGGGGTTGTGGGCCAAGACTGGAGGGTGAGACAGGTGTGGACAGGAGCCCACCAAGAGAGGGTCTGGGAGAGGTGAGGGTGTGGCCAGGTGGCGGAAGTAGTCAGACACTGTGCGGCGCCACATGGAAGGTGTTCCTTGTCGACGGTGGTGAGACAGTTGACTGAGGCGCCCAGGCCGACGGCGTATGTCACCAACATGGACGCCCCACATGGCGTATGCTGCAGCCTGGGCTATGGCCACACTGTCCACGGAGGAGTAGATGCTGCTCTGGGTGAACGGGTGGCGGTACCGGGCAGGTACGCGGCCAGCATGTAGACCAAGGTAAGCGGCCATGAGTCCCAGGTCCTGCAGGCATATTGCTGTGGAGGTCACTACATGTGTGGGACCCTCCTTGTCAGAGTCACGCTCAGCCGAGTGGTGTTGTGTTTGTTGGTCATCGTCGTCGTCCAGCACAGCATAACTCATGTCCTCCTCCAGCTCCAGCAGCTCCTTCGTCAGTGTGGCCACTTCCTCGTCTACTTCACAATACTGACAAGAGAGAAAAAAACTTGATAATGGACAGTAGCAAAAAGGATTATTAATGTGCGTGCGTACTTACCTATTTGTACTCACCTATTTGTGCTTGCGGGGGTTGAGCTTTGGCTCTTTGGTCCCGCCTCTCAACTGTCAATCAACTGGTGCACAGATTCTTAAGCCTACTGGGCTCTATCATATCTACATTTGAAACAGTGTATGGGGTCAGCCTCCACCACATCACTGCCTAATGCATTCCACTACTCTGCACTGAAAAAGTTCTTTCTCACATTCCTGTGGCTCATTTGCGTACTCAATTTCCACCTGTCCCCTTATTCGTGTACCACCAGTGTTAAACAGTTAATCTTTATCTACCCTGTCAATTGCCCCTGAGGTAGTGATCATGTCTCCCCTTACTCTTATATCTTCCAGTGTCGTGAAATGCATTTCCCGTAGCCTTTCCTCGTAACTCACTCCTCTTAGTTCTGAGACTAGTCTAGTGGCATACCTCTGAATTTTTTCCAGCTTCGTCTTGTGCTTGACAAGGTATGGGCTCCATGCTGGGGCCGCATACTCCAGGATTGGTATTACATATGTGGTATGCAAGATTCTGAATGATTCCTTACACAGTTTCCTGGAGGGTCTTCTGATGTTAGCCAGCCTCGCGTATGCTGCAGAAGTAATTCTTTTTATGTGGGCTTCAGGAAACAGGTTTGGTGTGATATCAACTCCTAGATCTTTCTCTCTGTCCGTTTCATGAAATACTTCTTCTCCTATTCTGAATCCTGGGTCTGGCCTCCTGTTTCCACCGTCTAGTTTCATTACTTTGCATTTACTCGGGTTGAACTTTAGTAGTCATTTGTTGTACCATTCATTCAATCTTTCTAGGTAATTTTATAGCCTCCTACTATCATCCTCTGTTTTAATCCTCCTCCTAATTTTTGCATCATCAGCAAACTGTGAGAGGAACGATTCTATACCCTCTGAGAGATCATTTACATATATCAGAAACAGTATAGGTCCAAGGACTAAACCCTGCGGGACTCCACCAGTGACGTCTCGGAAATCTGAGACCTCACCCCTCACAGTGACTTGCTGTCTTCTGTTGCTTAGGTACTTCATCATCCAATGGAGTATCTTAACTTTTTTTCCTGCCTACATCTCCAGCTTTTTTACTAGCCTCTTGTGTGGTACTGTGTCAAAGGTTTTTTGGCAATCAAAAAATATGCAGTCTGCCCATTCCTCTCTTTCTTGCCTGATTTTTGTTGCCCGGTCGCAGAATTCAAGTAACCCTGTGAGGCAGGACTTGCCATCCCTGAACCCATGTTGATGCTGTGTTACAAAGTACTTTCACTCCAGATGTTCCATTATCTTTTTTCGGCCAATCTTTTCCATCAGTTTGCATAGTATGCAAGTTAGGGACACTGGCCTGTAGTTCAGTGCCTCCTGTCTATCCCCTTTCTTGTATATCGGGACTACATTAGCCGCCTCCCAAATTCTTGGCAGTTTCCCGGTTGCCAGTGATTTGTTATACACTATGAAAAGTGGCAGGCAGAGTGCCTCTGCCTCTTCCTTTAGTATCCAAGTTGACATTCAGTCTGGGCCTATAGCTTTTGTCACATCCAACTCTAGTAAAAGCTACCTTACTTCCCCACTGGTAATCTCAAACTCTTCTAGGTTAACTTCTAGATTAACTCCTAGTTAACTATTCTTTCTCTTATCTATGGAACTTCTCCTTGCTCTAATGTGAAGACCTTCTGGAATTTCTTATTCAGTTCCTCGCACACTTCCTTGTCATTTGTAGTGAATCCGTCTGCCCCTATCCTTAATTTCATTACCTGTTCCTTTTCTGTAGTTTTTCTCCTGATGTGGCTATGTAGCAATTTAGGTTGAGTCTTTGCCTTGCTTGCAATGTCTTTTTCGTATTGCCCTTCTGCCTCTCTTCTCGACCTGACATATTCAATTCAAGCAGACTGGTATCTTTCTCTGATCTCAAGTGTCCTGTTATTTCTATAGTTTCTTCCTCGCCCTTTTACTTTGCTGCTTAGCTAGCCTACATCTCTGATAGAACCATGGGTTTCTCATCTTCATTTCATTGTTTTCCTTTTGGACCATGATAAACTTGTCTGCTGTCTTCGTACACTTTTGCGTGATGAAGTCCATCATGTATTGGGCTGACTTTTCCCTGAGCTATGTTTCCCATGTTATATCTGTTAGGAATTTCCTTATCTCCTCATAGTTTCCCTTTTGGAATGCCAGCCTTTTGTTTTCAGTACCCCCTCCTTAATGGTGGTACACGGTAGTCACCCATTCCTTCTAGGGCCTCGAAACCGATTTCCTTTATGTTGGAGTCGTTCAAAGTGAAGACTTGGTCGAATCTCACTGGTTCATCGTTTCCTCTCATCCTTGTGGGTTCCCTGACATGCTGGCTTAAAAGGCTTCTTGTCGCCACCTCCAATAGTTTGGCTCTCAATGTATCCTCACCTCCATGTGGTTCCTTGTTCTCCCATTCTATTCTTCCATGATTGAAGTCCCCCATGATGAGCAGTTGGGATCTATTTCTACAGGCAGCAGAGGCGGCCCTCTGAATTAGAGTGTTAATTACCATGTTGTTGTTGTCATATTCTTGCCTGGGTCTTCTGTCATTTGATGGAGGGTTATATATCAATGCTACTCTTAGTCCTCCTATTGTCATTGTGCCTGTTATATAGTCTCTGAATCCCTCACAGTCTGGTATAACTATCTCTTTGAAACTATTTCTTTCTCATTAGTAGGGCAACTCCACCTCCTCCCCTTCCTTCCCTCTCTTTTCTTAATGCAGTGTAGTCCTGAGGAAACACTGCATTCTTCATAATTCCTGAGAGTTTTGTTTCTGTGAGTCCGATTAAATCTAGATTAATTTCTTGTGTTCTTTCCCTTAGTTCACTTGCCTTGCTTGTAATCACATCTATGTTAAAGTACATCACCCTGAAATTGACTCTCTTCTGTCCATTCTCAGTTTCTGTTGGTTCCCCTGAAGCAGAGAAGCAGGGAGGGTCTGTTATGGGAGGGCCTAGGAAGGGGGACCTGGGGGACCTGGGGGATCTGGGGTGTGCGGGGGGCAGGGATGATTTGGTATGGGTACGGTGGTTCAAGGAGAGAGGGCTTGGGAGGGTGGGGGAGAAAAGAGGGCTTGGCAGTGGGGGAGAGGGGGAGGCTTTAGGGGGTGGGTAAGAGGAGGAGACTTGGGGGAGTGTGAGAGAAGGGGGGGTATGGGAGGAGGGCGGGCTTGGGGGGATGGGGTGCAGGGGGCTTGGAGAGCAGAAAAGGGGAGTGGGTTTGGGGGGGGGGGGAGTAATGAGGAAGAAGGGAGGGCTTTTGGGAGTGAGGGAGAAGGGAGGGTTCAGGGGGGTGGAGGATACTGGAGGGTTTAGGGGGTGGGGGGAGAATGGAATTTTGGGGTTGGGGAGAAGGTAAGGCAAGGGGGGAGAAGGCAGGAATTGGGGGGTTGGGGAGAAGGGAGGTCCTGGGGAGGGAGGGTGTAGGGGAAGGGTACCCTTCGTGGGCATCTAGTGGGGGCTGGCAGGGGTTGGGGCAGGTTGGACGTCTATTGGGTAGAAGGTGGGGGATGGTGCTTCTCTTACTGTGGCTGTTGAACTACTTGTGGAGGGTTCCCCACTCCCCTCTAGGATTGTAGGATTCTGGGTTGTTGTTGCCTTATTCTCTTCTTTCTCCCTGAGCTCCCTCTTCATGGCTGCAGCCCTCATTCTTTCGTCCCTTGTTATATCCCTCTGCAGAAATACTTTTTGGAACTTCAGTACATTTGCTAGTCCGCTCTTCCTTGCTAACAGGTCCTCCTTTGTGTTTTCGTTCGTGAATACCACCTTTATTAATCGGTCTCTGTCCTTGTTGTACTGTTCGAGCCTGAAAACGTTTTCAATATTCTGATCAGCCTCTCCATATGTACCCTTTTAAGGATTTCATTAACATCGTTTTTGTATTTGTCTCTCCACTTCGCTGGACTCCACTTCCCTGTTTTCTCCTTAATACCTACTATTACTACTGCTCTTTTTTACTTTATCAGCCTGCTAGTACATCTACCTGCTTCCCGAAAAAGCCACTTCCATGGCAACTTCCCTTACTGCAGACCTAGCTTCAGGGCTCTTTTTAAACAATTATGCATATGAGGGTTGTTTTGCAAAAGTCCTCACTACAGGAACCTTACCATGTCCCTGAGGGATGGTGTGTGTCTGGAATTGGGGAGGATTCTCTTTCAGGCTTCTTATTTCATCCTTTGCTGCCTTCAGCTCATCCTTTAGGTTGGTTATGGTTTCTCTCATTATTCTCATTCCTTCACTGAATTCACTACACATTTGTTTGAATGTTTCCCTAATCCAGGCATCCTGTCCCTTCCCTTCCTCTAAGTTTGTTCCTGCCATGTTTGTCTCCCTGTAATATTTTTCCCAGTGGAAGAAAGAGAGAGAGAGAGAGAGAGAGAGAGAGAGAGAGAGAGAGAGAGAGAGAGAGAGAGAGAGAGAGAGAGAGAGAGAGAGAGAGAGAAAGGGGGGGGGGTCAGGTGAGGGAGGGAGAGAGGAGGGGAGGGACAGGAATGTTCTGGAGAGTGTGATGGGGTCAAAAATGGTGGGGGGTGGAGAGGGGGTATTGATGGTCAAGAGGGCCCTTGTCCCATATGGTGTCAACAATGAGTGTGTGTGTGTGTGTGTGTGTGTATGTGTGTGTGTGTGTGTGTGTGTGTGTGTGTGTGTGTGTGTGTGTGTGTGTGTGTGTGTGTGTGTGTGTGTGTGTGTGTGTGTGTGTGTGTGTGTGTGTGTGTGTACTCACCTATTTACTCACCTATTTGTGCTTGCGGGGGTTGAGCTTCGGCTCTTTGGTCCCGCCTCTCAATTGTCAATCAACTGGTATACAGATTTCTGAGCCTACTGGGCTCTATCATATCTACATTTAAAACTGTGTATGGAGTCAGCCTCCACCACATCACTGCCTAATACATTCCATCCGTTAACTACTGTGACACTGAAAGTTCATTCTAACGTCTCTGTGGCTCATGTGGGTACTCAGTTTCCACCTGTGTTCCCTTGTTCGCGTCCCACCAGTGTTGAATAGTTTATCCTTGTTTACCCGGTCGATTCCCCTGAGGATTTTGTAGGTTGTGATCATGTCTCCCATTACTCTTCTGTCTTCCAGTGTCGTAAGGTGCATTTCCCGCAGCCTTTCCTCATAACTCATGCCTCTTAGTTCTGGGACTAATCTAGTGGTATACCTTTGGACTTTTTCCAGCTTCGTCCTGTGCTTGACAAGGTACGGGCTCCATGCTGGGGCCGCATACTCCAGGGTTGGTCTTACATATGTGGTGTACAAGATTTTGAATGATTCCTTACACAGGTTCTTGAACGCCGTTCTGATGTTAGCCAGCCTCACATATGCCGCAGACGTTATTCTCTTTATGTGGGCTTCAGGAGACATGTTTGGTGTGTTATCAACTCCTAGATCTTTCTCTCTGTTCGTTTCATTAAGTACTTCATCTCCTATTCTGTATCCTGTGTCTGGCCTCCTGTTTCTACTGCCTAGTTTCATTACTTTGCATTTACTCGGGTTGAACTTCAACAGCCATTTGTTGGACCATTCACTCAGTCTGTCTAGGTCATCTTGTAGCCTCCTACTATCATCCTCTGTTTCAATCCTCCTCATAATTTTTGCATCATCGGCAAACATTGAGAGAAATGATTCTATACCCTCTGGGAGATCATTTACATATATCAGAAACAGTATAGGTCCAAGGACTGAGTCTCCCTCCGCCCTCAGCTCGTTGTGTGTGTGTGTGAGACAGGTGTCAAGCACTGCACGGTGGTACAGGTGTACAGTCACACCAACCACAGGTGGTGACAGGTGTCATGCACAGCACGGTGGTACAGGTGTACAGTCACACCAACCACAGGTGGTGACAGGTGTCATGCACAGCACGGTGGTACAGGTGTACAGTCACACCAACCACAGCTGGTGACAGGTGTCTGACACAGGACGGTGGTACAGGTGTACAGTCACACCAACCACAGGTGGTGACAGGTGTCATGCACAGGACGGTGGTACAGGCGTACAGTCACACCAACCACAGGTGGTGACAGGTGTCATGCACAGCACGGTGGTACAGGTGTACAGTCACACCAACCACAGCTGGTGACAGGTGTGTGACACAGCACGGTGGTACAGTGTACAGTGAAAGGATCACACATGGTGATAAGACTCACAATAACCCTGACTATACATGGTATCAGGTTAGGACACAGTGTGGTGGCACAGGTGGACACAATGGGCCAGATGTGGCTCGTTCAAGTGAGAAGCCGTTGGCAATGCTGTCACGTGACAGCTTAAGATTGGCAGGAGACTCGTCACTCACGGCACTGTGAGGGCGGCTAGTGTGGTCACTGACACATGGGTCGGGAGACTGGTCACTCACGGCACTGTGAGGGCGGCTAGTGTGGACACTGACACATGGGTCGAGAGACTCGTCACTCACGGCACTGTGAGGGCGGCTAGTGTGGTCACTGACACATGGGTCGGGAGACTCGTCACTCACGGCACTGTGAGGGCGGCTAGTGTGGTCACTGACACATGGGTCGGGAGACTGGTCACTCACGGCACTGTGAGGGCGGCTAGTGTGGTCACTGACACATGGGTCGGGAGACTCGTCACTCACGGCACTGTGAGGGCGGCTAGTGTGGTCACTGACACATGGGTCGGGAGACTGGTCACTCACGGCACTGTGAGGGCGGCTAGTGTGGTCACTGACACATGGGTCGGGAGACTGGTCACTCACGGCACTGTGAGGGCGGCTAGTGTGGTCACTGACACATGGGTCGGGAGACTGGTCACTCACGGCACTGTGAGGGCGGCTAGTGTGGTCACTGACACATGGGTCGGGAGACTGGTCACTCACGGCACTGTGAGGGCGGCTAGTGTGGTCACTGACACATGGGTCGGGAGACTGGTCACTCACGGCACTGTGAGGGCGGCTAGTGTGGTCACTGACACATGGGTCGGGAGACTGGTCACTCACGGCACTGTGAGGGCGGCTAGTGTGGTCACTGACACATGGGTCGGGAGACTGGTCACTCACGGCACTGTGAGGGCGGCTAGTGTGGTCACTGACACATGGGTCGGGAGACTGGTCACTCACGGCACTGTGAGGGCGGCTAGTGTGGTCACTGACACATGGGTCGGGAGACTGGTCACTCACGGCACTGTGAGGGCGGCTAGTGTGGTCACTGACACATGGGTCGGGAGACTGGTCACTCACGGCACTGTGAGGGCGGCTAGTGTGGTCACTGACACATGGGTCGGGAGACTGGTCACTCACGGCACTGTGAGGGCGGCTAGTGTGGTCACTGACACATGGGTCGGGAGACTGGTCACTCACGGCACTGTGAGGGCGGCTAGTGTGGTCACTGACACATGGGTCGGGAGACTGGTCACTCACGGCACTGTGAGGGTGGCTAGTGTGGTCACTGACACATGGGTCGGGAGACTGGTCACTCACGGCACTGTGAGGGTGGCTAGTGTGGTCACTGACACATGGGTCGGGAGACTGGTCACTCACGGCACTGTGAGGGCGGCTAGTGTGGTCACTGACACATGGGTCGGGAGGCTGGTCACTCACGGCACTGTGAGGGTGGCTAGTGTGGTCACTGACACATGGGTCGGGAGACTGGTCACTCACGGCACTGTGAGGGGTGGCTAGTGTGGTCACTGACACATGGGGCGGGAGACTGGTCACTCACGGCACTGTGAGGGTGGCTAGTGTGGTCACTGACACATGGGGCGGGAGACTCGTCACTCACGGCACTGTGAGGGTGGCTAGTGTGGTCACTGACACATGGGGCGGGAGACAATTGTACTCGATGTATATCACTTTGATCACCTTCCCAGCTGTTATAGTGCACTGATTTAAGACATTCTCAGAAACTGTGGCTGCAGTCTGTTATCTCTGTTAGTGATGACGGGGTGTTACTCAATTTCTGTATACATCAAGTTCACTCAGAAAATCGTATTCAATTCTCATTTACTGCAACCTGATTCAGCAGACAGTCATGTTGCATGAAATATAGACTTATCGAGTGACTTTTGCTTTTAGAGAATGTCATGTGGGTTGATCACGTTACTGACTAATTAACATGATTGATACACGTCCATTCAAGACGAACTCTGGAATCAAAATGACTTTGTGAGGCTCTAGGTGGGCTCCACTAGCTTACCCATCAGTACAACAGTCCAATTTATTGGTTGACAAATTAGACAAAAAGCAATGGTGCCTAAACTAATGAGAAGCGGTTACCCTTGCCTGCTTGGTATATGCCATCATGGATACAGCATGACTGAGGCCTATGGTTGTTAGGGAATTCAAGAAGGTCGACGCTAGACTCTCGACTTCTTAACCACAGACTTGAAAAACGTTCTCTCTGTCTCCTTCCAACGTTGAAGCTCCATGACTGACTTGCGATGTATAAATGTTCAACTGACTCTAATTAGTTGGGGAACTATGTATACAATGGCCCATACAGTACCTGTGATCCACTGATTATGTGGGCGCTCCGGAGATAGCCAGTAAGGCAGACCTAAGTCCACAATTCAAGAATCTAGACCAGTGGATCGAATCACTGTGCCCGTTATATCACACTTTCGTACTTACTCTAATATAACATGTACAACAACCATTCGGCTGCGCATCCCATCAAGTGATAGGGTGGCAAAATATGCTCAAACTGCGCATCCCCTCAGGTGAAGTATTAGGGTACCGCATAAGATTTAAAAGCCTTACACATACATGGGATTCATATTTGCTTCCTCGGGCCTCCAATAACCATCCCACATCAATAAAAATATACCAAGCTCCTCACTTTTCCTTCTTAGGGCCTTAGTAAAAAGGTGAAGATCACGTCTGGGATGTAACGGGGGCCAGTCTTTAACCTCTCTTATCCTGGGTAAATGATGGTCGTTATGATATGTTCTACTTTACCCGAAGTTCTCAATGTAACCTTCAGATCAAATCCTCGAATCTAAAACGTTATCGCTTAGGTATTAAACGACGCGAAGACATTGTACCTTCTATGCTACACTGCAATCAATTAAACATTACTACCAAGAAAGTCGATCCCCAACTACTTGAATAGGGGGGGGGGATGAGATTTACACAAGTGTGGTTTAAATCAAAGCACAAAGGGATTATTTGAGGTATTACATAAATGCTTGCAGGTTTACAGAGGGTGTCTAACCCAAAGCATGGAGGGTCTTGAGCCCAACAACAGAATATAAAATATGCATAGGGAAAATTCCACTAAACACTATAAATTCTAACCATAATTTATCAAATTACTTTGTTTATCAATGAAAATAAAAGAACACTTCCCTATCTGAACACTTCCAAACTAAATTATATTCTAACTGGACTTCTTCCAAAACTGGAGGCAACGGTTATGTACTACAACATAATGTGGAATATAATAACTGCACAAAACTACAAGATAACACACTTTTACCTTAAATACCACAAACAGGCCTTAAATGTATATATTTGTATGCATAAATAAATGTTGTATGTGTATATTTTTCTAGCTGTTTTAATGTGTGTTCAGTGAGTGCACAGTGACAGTTGAACTCTCACGAGTGCACAAAGTGTGTACATCAAGTCGAGTATTGTTAATAAAAGACTCAGCTATTCCTTGTTGGATATCATTCGATAGCTCATGTCAACAGGAAACAATTGCTATCGTGAAGTCCGTCGTGTGCCAAACCATTTAATAATTACAGCGAGGTGGAGTATTTAAACAATTAGTTAACACCCAGAATCAGGGTCAAGTGGTACTTTTGGGTGTCATGGTCAGGAAAGGGCCAGGATGGAACAACTGTCCCTTGTGTGACTAGTCCTCTTCCGTGACTTAGTAATGACGTCACGGCTCCTCGCCACACAGAGAGGACTGCTTTGATTTGATAGACCTCAGGGCCTGGTGCCTGATTGGCTGGTTTCATATATGTAGGAGGAGTGTGGAAGGGAGTCAAGGAGCACCCTTCCCAATGCTGCCCTCCTCTTTCCGAAGGAGTCACCAAGTACATAAGATGTATGAAGTCTTCGCTGCCAGCCATAGCTCGACTTTACCGCCTAACATAACTTTTATTGATATCTCGTTATCCGTCTAATTTCATCTAGCCTGATTCACTGCAGAATCTAGTTCACAATAGTTGAGATTTATCTTAGATACGACTAAATTAATTAATTAATAAATTTATTAAGAAGAGAGAGAGAAAGGAGCCCACCACGTGATCACCTCATAAGCAATGTGACTGCCTAGTGTTACTGTCCGGGATTATCATGAGCATCTGTGAGCTTATTGCCACGAGAGAAGAGTTAGAGAGAATATCATTGACTCCCCATTGCTGCTCTTAGTTTATCGGAGGGAGATAACTGTATTTACGACTATTTTGTGGTCTTAGTGGTTTACCCGCCAACTCCGTGCCGCCCACCACAAGGGTTTAGCACTTGCCATTACCACCCTGTGTGTAGCTGCCGCCCGCCACCCAGCTGTGGTCGCCATGCAAAATCACAGTGCACCTATTTTATCAGCCTGCACCTGCCATCTAGTGTAACTAACGTGTTACTCGCATGGTAACCACGTGCAGTCATTGCTTGAGTTGTCTACACCTGCCACCCTGTGTTTGGTTGTTACTCGTATGTTACAACGTGCAGAGATTGCTGGAGTATTTCATCAGAGCATCTACAGTTCCACTTTCTATGTATGCAAGTTGTGAATGACAAGGCCGGTCTTCAAAGTGACTACAAATATTTATCTTGTTCTTATAGTGTTTCCTTGTGTTGATCTAGGATCAACCGTCCAACCCGCAGTTATCTTTTTTTTTTTTTTTTTTTTATTTTTTTATTTTTACATGCAAGCATGCGTAGAACGTACAAGAAAAACAGAACAAATATAACATAGAACAAAGTACAAAGCACACATATGTACAAGGACAAAGGAACAAATCAATAGAAGACCAGCCAGAAGGGCTGACCACAAAAAAATGCATATACAAACAATACACAATTAGTAACACAGTGTAATACAAACATAAGGGAAAACCCCAGGACAAAATGCACACAAAACAAGCCTGCTAACACCTCAAATACATACAGAGAGGCGAGAAACATACAAGAATAAGGACAATAACAATAAAGAAAACAGATCCGCCATAACAAACGGAAGGCAAAACAGAAAGAGCACACGCCAACAGCCTGAAGGGCACACAATATGAAAAACAAGTGCACACGACATCCATAACCGAACACACTAACGCATAGGATCCGCACACCCCCCCCCACGAGCCATACAAAAAAAAAAAAACCCAAAACAAACCGGAGCACGCAGGAACCGGGAAACAATACCCACCCCACCCACCCACATACACACCCCACAACCAGGCAACACAAAATACATAGAAATCACTTGCGAGGAACCTCGTAAGAAATGTACTTCTCCGGGAACTGCTCACGAGGATATTTCGACTTGTAAGCTTCACAGACGAGATCTTCAAGGTCGGTAGGGTTTTTGATCCCCCGCGCTCGAGCGGGTATCATAAACTCGGGAACATCTATATCTGGCGGCATCGGCCAAAGCCTAAGGTCACTGACGCAAGTCGCATAACGAGGCTGGGGAGCGCCAACCACGCCCTTCGAGGAAGCAGATGACACCGGAGAAGCGGACGAGGGACGCCGAGCCTGCCACGCCTTCGCCATCGGAGCAGGTGTCGGACGCTGAGACGACAGCACGTCCACGGATACCGCAGGAGACACGGAAGGGACTGCAGGAAACGGAAGAGGCGGCAAGACCGCTGCCGAGGAAACGGGTAACGAGGAAGGGGCCACAGAACATCCAGAGCGAGCATCCTTTCTCAACATCACCACCAGGCCACCCCGCTCACCACCAACTACAGCAGGGGGAACCACCGCCCACGAAGAACCGGAGCCACCCGACGCAGGACCCTCGGACACCGGACCAGAGGTTGAGGCCGAAACGCCGGCACCGGCATCCTCAGGCAAGTGTACCTCCGCCACCACCGTAGTGTGCACCACATCCGGAGCCACGCCACCGTCAACGGAAGGACGACACTCGTCGAAGTCGCCAACATCAGCCCACACAGAAGAACGCCGGGAACGCTTAGGCTCGGGCCGCACATCATCAGACCCGGAGGCAGACTCAGCGACCCGCGCAGCACCAACCGAGCGAACCGACGCACGCCGCAGCACGGCAGCCTCCTCAACCACACGGGGCACCAGGCCAGGCACAGGAGGGAATTCCGGATCCACCTCAGCTCCCAGCACAGCCGGGACAGACGGCGAGGGTGCAGGGACCGGGACAGACACAGCAGAGGAAGAACTGGAAGACGAGGGGACCGAGCAAACGGCAGGCGGAAGAGGCTCAGGGACACCAGCTGGAGCACTAGGCGAGGACCCAACCTCCGGAGGAGATGCGGCAACAACAGGGGGCGCAACAGGCGGAGCAACAGCCGCTACAGAGGGCACCTCCTCAGCCGAAGAGACGTCCATACCCACCGAATCATCCCCCACAGGAAGGGGCGGGAAATCCTCCTCACTGAAGAGGTTCACTGGTGCAACAGGAGGCGCAGAACAGTCAGCAGCCTGATGGCCCAAAAGACCACAACGATAACACGTCCGCGGCTGACGGGCGTAAAACACCCGAACGTTGAACCCCATAAGGCGCACAGAGGACGGAATATCCGCCCGGAGTCTCATGCCCAGGGTGCGAATGTTAGACCTCACACCCTTAAGAGGACTAGAAGACACCACGTTCACTCTCACACTAACAACTGCGCCAAACCGCCCGAAATACCGCCGTAGCAGAGCCTCTGGAAACTCCAAGGGAGCCCCATGCACACTGATGTAAGTAAGTGCACCACTTCTATCCGAGAGGGTGACAGTGCCCGCATCATCCGGCAGGGGCAGTGTCCGCCCCTCGTATCGCCGGAGAAAATCGCGATACGCCGCCTCCTCTGCAAACTTCACAATGGCCCTACGGGCCGTTACCAACTCTACCCCATAAATCGCAAACACAGGGACAGAGAGCAGTTCACAAGCCAGGGCAATCTCCGGGTAACCAGCCCGCACAGAGAACTCTAGTCCCACAGACTGAGCCCGGACGACTGGGGGTAGAGGGACCCCCATCGTAACGCCACGTCAGCACAGGCGAGCAGACACACACCCGCCCCCAACCGGCCGAAACGGGCAAACAACACCAAACTGCTGGAGCGCCGATTCAACACGTCCGCCCCGCACCGAAGCTAGGGCCAGACTCATCACCCGCAGTTATCTAGTTATCACCTGTAACAGGTGAAAGTTAAACCGGTCGTGGAGACAATTAGCCAGTTGTCGGTACAGCCATCTGAGTTATACTGTATCTATCACTGTCTTGAGTATAAGTGTTATACACACGAAAACACATTTAGTATTTGTTATATTTTTGTGCATTTAAGTTGTACGGTGTTATTATTATTAATAAACACTTTAATGCGCGCGGCCCCCGTGAAAAAAAATAGCGCATTGTGGCGTTTTGGGCTCTTGAGCGTAAACACCAAAAAGTGTGTAATCTTTTCACTCTCCTGACACTAATTCTCGAGCTACGTATTTCATTTTGGAATCAATGTGTTGGCAATAAAATTCTCTACAAGATCATATGTATAACATGCCACCAAAGCATTAGCTATCCCACCACGAAATAAATAAAACGTAGATCACTCGCCGTGACGCCCAAACAGCAACAAAATGTTATACTCTTTTGTTTGTTGTCAGCTCCACATTAGTCCTACAGCGTTGTATTTTATATCACTGAACTCGCAATAAAATTCCCTACACAGACATATGCATATAAATGTAGAATCATGATCGCGGCCCACACCAAGAGTGTGTGAAGTGGGCGATTACCCTCGTTGTGTCAACAACTCAATAGTCTCTCCTCTAAGTTAGAATACAAAGCCGTTTTCTTAAATAGGCCATGTGCCTATTAGAGAAAACGGAAATTTTATGGCAAACAATTTCATACTAACCCCAAGTCGATCGAATAAGACTTGGACTTTATATGTTGTTTTTTTAGATCGGCCGGCTATTTACGGCGCGGGCGCGGAACTCGTTAGCAGAGTGGGCAGTATATTTACGGTCCGGTTGCATCAAAGTGTTAGTTAATTCATTAATAATGATTTATGTGTCAATGTTGTAGCTTGCATTTTATCCACTCAAGACATCAGTGGAAGAGTAAGTCATTGAGTGTTGTGTCTAGGCGCATCAGTACTTTGCTTTAAGAGGTCAGACCCCACCCTGATCCGGTGCATTAAACCGGTAAGAGACGGGAGACCTCTTAAGGAAAGTGCAACCCTCTAGATCAGGCTCTCCTGCACCCAGCACTGCCGGGTGGGTAAACATTAGGCAGCAACGATTAGAGCCATGATCTACCGAATCAAGGTACGATTCAGAGGGAACCAGACCCCTACTCGATCAGAGATATCGGATTTGATCACCACTACAACCAATGTTGCACCCCTGGACGTCGTAGTCAACGATGAAGGACTCCCTCAACTGCTGTTCAGCAGTGCCGAGGCCGTACAACGCCTCTTTAACCCCATTCACCTCACTGCTCTCGAGGAGGCGCACATGTTCCTCACCCCACCACGACACTACCTAGCAGCCAGGACTGTTTTTGTAAAGAGAGTGAGCTCCCTCATCTCCGAAAAAGCTACCACCGACGTCGCCACCAGCATAACCGAAGATAACCCTTCCTTGACTGCAGTCACTGTAAAATTCATCCCTGTGCAGGACAGCCACCTCTCCACTATGAAGGTCACCTTCACCTCGCCTGAGGAAGCTACCTCTGCTACCACCAACGGCTTCCGGTGCTTCGGCCTCGCTTGTACACCCCGACAAATATCAAGAGAACATTACTACCAGCTACGACAGTGTTTTAAGTGCTATAGTTATGAGCACTTCACTAAACATTGCCCATCTCAGGACCAACGGTGCAGCAAGTGCGCCGAGAGTCACCACTTCAAACAATGCACCAGCGACTTCCTCAAATGCCTTCTCTGCCAAGGTCATCATACTGCCGTCTCTGCTGAGTGTCCAGAAAGACGTCAAGAAATATAGAAGATGACCAGCGCCAGGCAAGCCAACACCACACGACGAGAACCGTCAACATTCAACGTGCAAGCCGCCAACTTTCCTCTGCTTCCGGAAGGGGGCGGAGCTTCTGCACAGACTGCGTCCCATTGGGGCCCTGGGTCCCAGCCCGCCAACCAATCATCGACACAGCAGCGACAGCCACAACTTTACTCTGCTGAATCAACAAGCCAGCCCTCACCACACCAGATGCTGCTCCCTAACAGGAACCATAACGTCATAATGGGACTCATCCGCACTGCTGAAATGATTGCAGGCACGAACACCAAGGAATTTGTACGAATTCTGAACATTATGTACGCTGACAACGGTTTACCAACATTTACTGTTCGTGACGAGCTCTTCACAACAACAGCCTCAGCCAACACCAATGCTACGAATTCAGCAACAAATACCACTTCTGCTTCTAACATCAACATCACCATCTCTTCAACTGCAATGGCAGATATCCTGTCTGCTGACGCCCACCCTGTGCAACCTGCTACAGATTCTGCTACATCCTTGCACACTGCTACTACTCCAGACGAACCATCTACTTCTCCAGTGGTACCTGAGACTGCACCAACTTCACCAGCTTCACCAGAAAATACACCAGCCGCTCCTGAGACTACACCAGCTTCACAGGTACCTACACCTGATGCTTCTGCAAACCAATACTTGTTTTCCGATGATGACTCTACTGCCTCGATTGACGTTGAAGCACAATCACCATCTCCAGCAACAGTGGAGTCTCCAAGAGTCTCCGCACTATATGATCAACGTGAAAAACTTACACTTGGAACTCCCGAATACAGACGCCTCTCCAGCAAAATACTCAACACAAGGTATGCGGAATGCCTGCTGAATGATCCAAACTTAAAGTACACACTTAGGAACGAAGTAATATATATTGAATATTAAACCATGCGACGAAACCACATTGTCAAAGGACCTTTTCCCACCAGACTACGCCGAATACAAACATCATATGATTACTCGAAGCAAGAAGAAAGAAGAAACACCAAATTGAAGAAGAAGAAGACACCACCTGAAGACAGATTGTTTCCACCTTGAATGTTGAAGTACTGCCACCGCCGCCTTCCAGACCCGCCTCCAAGCCTAGCCAGTTGTTGGGTTGTTTGCAGCATAGACATATTGACACGCAGCTGGGTTTAGCCCTGGCACTTTCTCTTCAACTTCACCATTTCCTCTCACCGACTACTCTTCAGCTGTCCCCACTTCAAGGCTCGCCCCAATGGGCATCTTCTCCTGTATTATTCAGATTCAGATTCAGGTGAGACCTGTTTATTATTATATTGTTACTCATTGATTATTGTGTTGTGTTATATCGCAGTGTTGTACTTGTGTGTTAGCATACAGTGTTGAGTATAATTGTTCATCTTGGTTATCTGTCTTGGTGACAGAAGATTTAACATAAAGTAGTAATTAAATTATTCGTTGATTTGTTATTATCTGTGTGACAGAGTGTTTATGTAATTATTTAATTATTAGAAGGTTTGTCTTAGTGACAAGTGTTACATTGTTTTAATGTTATTGTTGTAATATTATCATTGTTGATTTCCACTGCGAGAGTTGAATTCATTTTAGTTTGATTGTGCACTAGTGTTCAGTTAGTTCACTTTGTTCTCTCTTGCCCTAGCAAGAGGGCCAGAGACTAGGTCTCCTGATTATCATACAGAGTGGTGTGACTGTGTCCTGCTGCAGCTGTTATTGTTTATCTGTTGGAGTGACTCTCGGAAATTAACGTAATGTAAAGTTGTAACTGCTGTCTATTAGTGAGTAAGTTGTTGAATAAATTGTTATTGTTTTAAAAATGTCATTTGGCCACCTTCATCAGTACCTTTGATGAGTACTGCCCCGTTATTTTGCTTTGTACAGCTACTTCTAAAATCTTTAATTTAACAGGTTTAAACTCTGGGATCAAACCCACAGCTTTAAGCACTAAATACAAAATTTTGTGTGAGAACCTATTTGCTACCCTCTAATCTGCTCATGCAATTGAGGAGCTTACGATGTAGTGATTGGAGGAACAAGAAGTTGGACCTCTGTATTTGCTCTTGCCTTCCCAAGTTAGCTACTTTCAGATCGGGCACCCACTCTGGGGCTAAGAAGTGTTGCTTTAACTAGACAACACTGGTTTTATCTGGCGCCCAACGTGGGGCTGGTAGGGCAGTCAAAGGATATACTTTCACAGTCTGTTCATACGTATATTTACAAAGCAATACATAATGAACACTATCTTTGATGCATCAATACAACCTGACTGCCTAAGTTATTCTAAAGTTATAGCTAAACCCACAGTAGGTGGAAACTTTTAACGTCAACTTTTGTGCTTCTTGAATGCTAATTAACAATGCCAGGAGAGAGAAATATTCAGATTTTTTTGTGCACTACAAGCTAGTTAGCTATTACTGCAGGGCAGCCAAGGGGGGTAAGACAATTGTGAAATCCCATTCATTCACAGTTGGTTTAACAGGAATCCCTGTTGATGCTTATAATCCAAATTTATATTCGGAAAATATTCACTAATATCAATCTCTCTAATATCTAACAGAGAATACATGTTAGCAATACCGGTCTCTAGTTAAGTGGCTTCTATCTTTCCCCTTTCTTGTATGTAGGTACCACATTTTCCACTTTCCAAATATCAGGCTGTTCGGCCACTTCACGTGAGGCGATGAAGACTATAGCAATGGTTAAAAAATGCTGCAGCTGCCCCTTTCAAGATCCTCGGTGAGATCTTCACAGGAAGGACCTGTGGTTTCCATAACATCCTGTTCCTACTGTTTCTTTTCTTCCTCTGGTGTCATTTCCATTTGTCCAGTCTGGTTGTGGTTGTGGTTGTGCGTGTTCCATTAGAAGCTTAGATCTGGGGACAGCTCTAGTTCTGCCTTGAAAACTTTCTGCAAACTTTTAATAAGTTTTCACACACTTCCTTATCATTCTTTATATGTCCTTCTCCTCTTCTGTGTATTTTGATCACTTGTTACTTACCGACACCTTACCTCAATTGGAAATATAGTAATATAGGATGATCTTAGAAATCGATGATTTTTTATTTTTTTATATATATAAAACAGTTTTGACATTCTTGTACACCCACTAGCACGCATAGCGTTTCGGAAAAGTCCTTAATCCTAATTTAACCCGGAATACGACCCGCCAAATTGTTTAACAACCAGGTATACCCATTTCACTGTTAGGGTAAACAGACACTAACGTTAAGGATTGGCACCCAGTAAAACCTTGCTGGCAAGGATGTGAACCAAGATCAAAGCGCTTGTGAAACATCAGGCGAGTGTCTTACCACTTCGCCACAGGGACTGCACAAATCCAAGAATGATGATATCATTATCATATTACTTCTTTGTTGTATATTCGTTTTTCTCTCTCTTGTTTATACTTTATGGCTCTCCACTGTTCTATGCCTCATGAACTTATTGCATGCTCTTTTACTTTAACTTTTTGCCTTCAAGCATTATCTGATAAATTATGAGATTTTTTTTATATTGGCTCATTTATCTCATATGGCCATTTTAAATCTTCTTTCAGTTACTCTGCATTAGATTGTTATCAAATCCATCATGTATCATATAATTTTTTTATTGTAGTTCTATATCCCATGATATCGTTACTAATTTTTTTCTGGTACTCGCCTTTATGGGAAACTAGTCTTCCATTTCCGTCTTCTCTTCCTTTTGCCACTGCCTTCATAAAAACTGCACAGTCAAAGATCAATTCACAAGGGTCCCTTGCTCAATGTTTTAAATGTCCATTTTGCTTCATGTAATGACTAGATCCACTCTTGTTGATTTGTCTCACATTCCTCTCCACGTTTCCTCTATAACATAATTTGTTAGGAGGTTTCTCTATGCAACTTCTACAAGATTTGCTCCATGTTTCTTCACCCTCTCTCTGATCCATCAATTCCCAGTCAATTTGCCTATTGCTGACACCTCCCATTACTAGAAGCCTTGCTCTCAATCTGTGAGATAATTCCACCATACTTTGTACGATATTTTTCCAATCTCTTTTTGCATTCTTATATTCTTTCATATCACTACCACAACAACTTTTTTACTCTCGCTG
The DNA here is from genome assembly GCF_040958095.1 of Procambarus clarkii. NCBI lineage: Eukaryota > Metazoa > Arthropoda > Malacostraca > Decapoda > Cambaridae > Procambarus > Procambarus clarkii. The sequence goes on along the minus strand of NW_027189321.1, from coordinate 179,479 downwards.
ATATCATTTATGCAACATTTTATGCATTATTGGTATTCGTCTCCACATTTATATTTTCAAACCTTTATCTTCTTCTGGTATTGTCAGGGGAATATTGCATTAGTGATTTCTTTCCATAATTATAGTTTCTACTATTGCTATTACATAGAGGTTAGGTTCAACAATCACTTCTTTCAGATTTGTAGACTCTTCATTGATATTCTTTTCTCATTCTATGGGTATCTCCCTGGTTTGGGGTGGTGTACTTGGTTCTCCACCTCCCTGGTTTGAGGTGCTGTCCTTGGTTCTCCACCTCCCTGGTTTGGGGTGGTGTACTTGGTTCTCCACCTCCCTGGTTTGGGGTGGTGTACTTGGTTCTCCACCTCCCTGGTTTGGGGCGGTGTACTTGGTTCTCCACCTCCCTGGTTTGAGGTGCTGTCCTTGGTTCTCCACCTCCCTGGTTTGGGGTGGTGTACTTGGTTCTCCACCTCCCTGGTTTGAGGTGCTGTCCTTGGTTCTCCACCTCCCTGGTTTGGGGTGGTGTACTTGGTTCTCCACCTCCCTGGTTTGGGGTGGTGTACTTGGTTCTCCACCTCCCTGGTTTGGGGCGGTGTACTTGGTTCTTCTCCTCCCTGGTTTGAGGCGCTGTCCTTGGTTCTCCACCTCCCTGGTTTGGGGTGGTGTACATGGTTCTTCTCCTCCCTGGTTTGGGGCGGTGTACTTGGTTCTTCTCCTCCCTGGTTTGAGGCGCTGTCCTTGGTTCTCCACCTCCCTGGTTTGGGGTGGTGTACATGGTTCTTCTCCTCCCTGGTTTGGGGTGGTGTACATGGTTCTTCTCCTCCCTGGTTTGGGGTGGTGTACTTGGTTATTCTCCTCCCAGGTTTGGGGTGGTGTACTTGGTTCTTCTCCTCCCTGGTTTGGGGTGGTGTACTTGGTTCTTCTCCTCCCAGGTTTGGGGTGGTGTACTTGGTTCTTCTCCTCCCTGGTTTGGGGTGGTGTACTTGGTTCTTCTCCTCCCTGGTTTGGGGTGGTGTACTTGGTTCTTCTCCTCCCTGGTTTGGGGTGGTGTAAATGGTTCTTCTCCTCCCTGGTTTGAGGTGCTGTCCTTGGTTCTCCACCTCCCTGGTTTGGGTGGTGTACTTGGTTATTCTCCTCCCTGGTTTGGGGTGGTGTACTTGGTTCTCCACCTCCCTGGTTTGGGGTGGTGTACTTGGTTCTTCTCCTCCCTGGTTTGGGGTGGTGTACTTGGTTCTTCTCCTCCCTGGTTTGGGGTGGTGTACTTGGTTCTCCACCTCCCTGGTTTGGGGTGGTGTACTTGGTTCTTCTCCTCCCTGGTTTGGGGTGGTGTACTTGGTTCTTCTCCTCCCTGGTTTGGGGTGGTGTACTTGGTTCTCCACCTCCCTGGTTTGGGAGGTGGTGAAGGGTTGGTGTCTTCTCCTCCCTGGTTTGGGGTGGTGTACTTGGTTCTTCTCCTCCCTGGTTTGGGGTGGTGTACTTGGTTCTTCTCCTCCCTGGTTTGGGGTGGTGTAAATGGTTCTTCTCCTCCCTGGTTTGAGGTGCTGTCCTTGGTTCTCCACCTCCCTGGTTTGGGTGGTGTACTTGGTTATTCTCCTCCCTGGTTTGGGGTGGTGTACTTGGTTCTCCACCTCCCTGGTTTGGGGTGGTGTACTTGGTTCTTCTCCTCCCTAGTTTGGGTGGTGTACTTGGTTCTCCACCTCCCTAGTTTGGGGTGGTGTACTTGGTTCTCCACCTCCCTAGTTTGGGTGGTGTACTTGGTTCTCCACCTCCCTAGTTTGGGTGGTGTACTTGCTTGGAACGTGTATATACGGTGAAAATGTTGGAGGATTGGTTGGAAGAAAGAGAACCTCGAAGTGGAGGTCACGGAGGAGGTGGCGGTAGTGGTGATGGTTTGTGGGGTAACTGGCAATGGGATTAACCGGAGTTTGTGGGTTGGGAGCACACTATGGATTTTGTTACAATTAAAATCACATGCGAGTCTTATTCGTGCCTATTCCGAATTCTAGATAAATTTTCCAACCTCTATGTACATACTTGATGGTCCAGCGATCATTTTACTTCAAGAAGGTAGAATGTAAGTTTAGTAGATATTTCAGTTTAAAGATTTTTTAAGTGGTAATTATTTTACATTTTCTAATATGGCACTTTGCAAACGACGCTGCACCTGAGGACATTTTTGCCCCTAGAAGAACAAGTTGCGGACCTGAGAGTGCAAGATGTGAGAAGATCGTGATTGGCAAACAGACTGCATGAAAGGACCAATCAACACGTGACCCATGGTCACGTGACCAGCAAGAGCCAGCTAGTAGACGGCTCATTGGCTTACTATTTCCTTAACGTTAGTCGAGGGAAGGTGTGCCTGGCTTTGTCCAGCACATATTGATTACATGTACATTCGAAAGTGTTGAGGGGAAGCCCAATTATTCACAAATAGGTGCAATTAATCGATTTTTCAGAAAGTTGCAAAGTTGAGGTAATGGGCGGTGACAAACATGTGGTGGATGGAGTAACGGCCATCGAACGAGCTGTGCTGAACCAACGTGTGGCTGGGGGTCGAGGTTTAACAACACCGCAGTTCACTCAAGGAATGCTACAGAGCTATGGACAGTCCTTAGCGCAAGGATCAGTTGTGAAATCTAAGGTAAGAACAATGCAGTGAAACAGTCACTATGTGAGAGAACTGGGACATTTTATCCACTGTGAGAAAGTACAGTGAAGTGCTAAGTCTGCAGTTCTAGATAGTTACTTTGTGATTGCTAGTTTCGGCCGTGCAATGGCCCAGTTATAGGCCAGTAAGTCGCAACAGAGACAGTTGCAGTAACATTTATGTGAAGTGGCAGTCCGAGTTTAAAGCAACTTGATACCAGTGACGTGCGAGGTGGTAGCCTAGTGGAAACGATACACAGTCTGCTACAACACCGTGGTGCCGAGAGGGCCCGGTATCCTTGTTTACTCACTCGTTACCTGCAGTCTTCGGCCGGTAGATTGGCTTTGGGAATTGAGCGGCGACCACCGGCCGGGTCGGACGCTCCTGAGGTCTCTCCACCCTTGGCTAGTGTTTACGTTGGACGATTGCTAGTTGCTCTGCCTGGTGGTGGTGGTTTGCCACTGACAGGGTGACGTTTGGATTTGCCATGGAGACTTGTCGACCTCCAATGAAGAGAACATTGTCGGTTGGTCTGGCATTTATGGTGCGGTGGACCATCAGTTGGTTGGTGTCGCCCTGGTGGACGTGCTTCATTTGCATCTATCGGACTTAGTTTGCGTCCAGCTGCTTCAGGGCAACCGTGCTGTGGTCAAGTTCCACCTACAAGCTGCCTTTCAGGCGTTTCTCGAGCGGTGTGAAGGACGTGTTTACCCTCTCCCTGATACCACCGATTCTGTTAAAGTGGTGATTCTTAGTGTCGCCTTGACGTATGTGGTGGTGCATGATGCCCCCTTCGAATTTCAGGACGACCTTTTAACCTCCTGTTTTGAACGGTTTGGAACTGTGTTAGGTGTTCGTTGGTACAAGGTCCTTGCCGGGCACTGTGCTGGGATGCTTGATGGCTCCCGGACCATGACGATGTCGCTGAAGTGTAGTGTTTCGTCGTCGCTGTCCGTATTGGGTTACACACTATTGATAGTTGATAGATTTTTAACATTTTCTGGTAGATTCTTCGGGCAAGGGTGACGGTGTCCGGTTCTGCCTTGGCCGAGATGTGCCGGGAGTTGGTAGGTCTTCGTGGGGCTACTGGTGTGCCCTCAACCACTTGGGCTGGACGGTAGAGCGACAGTCTCGCTTCATGCAGGTCAACGTTCAATCCCTGACCCTACAAGTGGTTAGGAAACATTGCTTCTCCATGTCTCATCCCTACACCTTATCCTGATCCCTTCCCAGTGCTATGTAGTTGTAATGGTTTGGTGCTTTGCCTTTGATAGTTCCTCGGTGTGCCCTTATACGTGGTCGGCGGCTGGCTTCTGCTCTGCCAGAGGGTATTGAATGACCTTTTGCCTTTTAGTTGGGGGCGAGTTCTCGCTTTTGCTATCCAATGTTTTCTATGTGGGGCGGGGACGGTGCTTGTCATCCTGAGGGACTCATGGGATTCCCCAATCATCTGCCCATCAGTGTATATTTGCCGTAAGCCACATTAGCTTCCGCCGATAGGCGACATTGATTTCGCTATTAGGCTTCTCGATAAATCCTTTACGGGTATGATGGGGCACATCCAATTCCTCGACCATCGTCGCCCGTAAATCAACATCAGTTATTTGATGACTTGACAGGATCTAAGCTGAGTTTTGAGGATTTTACAGTGGACACAGGTTGAGTGCGCTGTGTAATGAGTATGAAGTGTTGTAGACGACACCCCAAGAAGCAGATATGTGGATTTAATGTTTTTTCAGCTCCATCACTCTCTCGGGATTAGGTGTAGGTTGTGTCCTTGAAGATGATGCTGGAACTTTCTGTGCTGACAAGAGACACAGAAAGAACGTTCAACA
>NW_027189321.1:155000-162500 GCF_040958095.1 Procambarus clarkii | reverse complement strand
CTCGTAACTCATGCCCCTTAATTCTGGAAATAGTTTAGTGGCATACCTCTGAACCTTCTCACCATGTCTTGTGCTTGACTTGGGGCCGCATACTCCAGGATTGGTCTGACATATGTGGTATATAAAGTTCTAAAGGATTCCTTACGCAAGTTTCTGAAAACAGTTCTGATGTTAGCCAGCCTCGCATATTATGCTGATGACATTCTATGGATACGGGCTTGAGGAGACAGGTTCAGCATAATATAAACTCCTATATATCCGTTTATGAAGTATTTCGTCTCCCTTCCGGCATCCTGTGCCTGGTCTGCAGTTCCCTCCTCCCAGTTTCATTACCATACATTTACTTGGGTTGAACGTTAGTAGCCATTGTGTAGGACCAATCCCTCAGTTTGTTTAAGTCATCTTGTAGTCTCTTGCGATCTTCCTTGATCTTAATCCTCCTCACAATTTTTGCATCATCAGCAAACATTGCGAGGAACGAATATATACCCTCTGGGAGATCATTTACATATATCAGAAATAAAATAGGTCCAAGGACAGAACCCTGGGGGACACCAATGGTGACGCCTCGCCACTCTGAGACCTCGCCATTTACAGAGAATTGCTGTCTTCTGTTTCTCAGGTACTACCATATGCAATGGAGCCTCTTCTCTTTTACTCTTAATTGGATCTCCAGCTTGTACACTAGTCTCCTATGGGGTGCTGTGTCAAAGGCTTTCTGGCAATAAAACATATGTTTTCTGCTCACCTGTCTCTTTCTTGCCTGATTTTTATCGCCTTATTTAGTATGCCTGATCATAGAATTCAATTAATCCTGAGGCAAGACTTGCTATCCCTGAACCTATGCTGATGATGTGTTACAGAGTGCTTTTGATCCAGATATTCTACTAGTTTTTCACAAAATCTTCTATATCACCTTGCATGGTATGCAGGTTAGGAACACTGGCCTGTTGTTTAGTGCCTTCGTCTGTCTGCCTTCTTTTATGTTGTGACCACATTAGTAAGCCTCCATTTTTTTTTGCAGTTTCCCTGTTACCATTAATTTGTTATACACCATTGAGAGAGGAAGGCACAGTACTTCTGTTATGTCTTTTAGAATTCATAGTGATATTCCGTCCAGGCCTATAGCCATTGTCACATCTAGCTCTAGCAATTGCTTCCTAACCTCCCTATTGGTAATCTCCAACTCCTTCGGTAGTGCCTTATTAGATAATTCCACTCTTTTATCTCTTGTTCTTCTCCTGGCTCAAAAGTGAAAACCTCCTGGAATTTCTTACTGAGTTCCTTGCACACTTCTTTGTTGTTTGTAGTGAACCAGTCAGCCCCTATCCTCAGATTCATTACCGGTTCCTTCACTCTTGTTTTCCTTCAGATGTGGCAGTGGAACAATTTAGGTTGAATTTTTGCCTTGCTTTTTATGTCATTTTAGTATTGTCTTTCTTCCTCTCTTCTTACCCTGAGGTACTCATTCCTGGCTCTCTGCTATCTTTCTCTGCTTTCTAGTGTTCTGTTATTTCAATGTTTCTCCACACTCTTGTACTTAGTTGCTTTGCCAGCTTACATCCCCGATAAAACCATGGTTTCCTCATTTGCATTTAGTTTTTTCCCTATTGGACCGGGACAAACTTGTCTGCTGCCTCCTTACACTTCTGCGTGATGTGGGCCATCATGTCTTGTGCCGTTTTCCTCTGAACTCTGTTTCCCATGTTATATCTGTTAGGAATTTTCGTATGTCCTCATAGTTACCCTTTCGAAACCCCAGCCCTTTTTGTGTGTGTATGTCTGTGATTGTTTGTACTCACCTATTTGTGCTTGTGGGGGTTGAGCTTTGGCTCTTTGGTCCCGCCTCTCAACTGTCAATCAACTGGTGTACAGATTCCTGAGCCTACTGGGTTCTATCGTATCTACATTTGAAACTGTGTATGGAGTCAGCCTCCATCACATCACTGCCTAATGCATTCCATCCGTTAACTACTCTGACACTGAAAAAGTTCCTTCTAGCGTCCCTGTGGCTCATGTGGGTACTCAGTTTCCACCTGTGTCCCCTTGTTCGCGTACCACTAGTGTTGAATAGTTTATCCTTGTTTACCCGGTCGATTCCCCTGAGGATTTTGTAGGTTATGATCATGTTTCCCCTTACTCTTCTGTCTTCCAGCGTCGTAAGGTGCATTTCCTGCAGCCTTTCCTCGTAACTCATGCCTCTAAGTTCTGGGACTAGTCTAGTGGCATACCTTCGGACTTTTTCCAGCTTTGTCTTGTGCTGGACAAAGGTACGGGCTCCATGCTGGGGCCGCATACTCCAGGATTAGTCTTAAATATGTGTAGTACAAGATTCTGATTGATTTCTTACACAGGTTCCTGAGCGCTGTTCTGATGTTAGCCAGCCTCGCATATGCCGCAGACGTTATTCTTTTTATGTGGGCTTCAGGAGACAGGTTTGGTGTGATATCAACTCCTAGATCTTTCTCTCTGTCCGTTTCATTAAGTACTTCATCTCCTATTCTGTATCCTGTGTCTGGCCTCCTGTTTCCACTGCTTAGTTTTATTACTTTGCATTTACTCTGGTTGAACTTCAACAGCCATTTGTTGGACCATTCACTCAGTCTGTCTAGGTCATCTTGCAGCCTCCTACTATCATCCTCTGTTTCAATCCTCCTCATAATATTTGCATCATCCTCAAACATTGAGAGAAACTAGTCGTTACCCTCTGGGAGATCATTTACATATATCAGAAACAGTATAGGTCCAAGGATTGACCCCTGCGGGACTTCCCTTGTAACGTCTCGCCAATCTGAGACCTCACCGTGACTCGTTGTCTCTTGTTGCTTAGGTACTCCTTTATCCAATGTAGTACCTTCTCTTTCACTCCAGCCTGCATCTCCAGCTTTTTCACTAGCCTCTTGTGTGGTACTGTATCAAAGGCTTTCTGAGAATCCAAAAATATGCAGTCTGCCCACCCTTCTCTTACTTGCCTGATTTGTTGCCTGGTCGTAGAATTCAAGTAACTCTGTGAGGCAGGACCTGCCATCCCTGAACCAATGTTGATGCTGTGTTACAAAGTTCATTCGCTCCAGATGTTCCACTAGCTTTCTTCGCACAATCTTCTCCATCAGCTTGCATGGTATGCAGGTTAGGACACTGGCCTGTAGTTCAGTGCCTCCTGTCTATCCCCTTTCTTGTATATCGGGACTACGTTAGCTACTTTCCAAATTTCTGGCAGTTCCCCTGTTGCCAGTGATTTGCTATTCACTATGGAGAGTAGCAGGCACAGTTCTTCTGCTCCTTCCTTTAGTATCCAAGGGGAGATTCCATCTGGGCCTGTAGCCTTTGTCACATCCAACTCTAGTAAACACTTCCTTACTTCCCCGCTGTTAATCTCAAACTCTTCCAGTGGTTCCTGGTTAGCTATTCCCTCTCCTATCTCTGGAATTTCTCCTTGCTCTAAGGTGAAGACCTCCTGGAATTTCTTATTGAATTCCTCACACACTTCCTTGTCGTTTGTCGCCTTTGGCTCCCTATCCTTAATTTCATAACCTATTCCTTTAATGACATTTTCGTATTGTCTTTCTGCCTCTCTTCTCATCCTGACATTCTGGTATCTTTCTCTGCTCTCCAGAGTCCTGTTATTCCTATAGTTTCTCCATGCCCTTTTACTTTGCTGCTTAGCTAGCCTACATCTCTGATTAAACCATGGGTTTCTCATCTTCTTTTCACGGTTTTTCTTTTGGACTGGGACAGACTTGTTTGCTGCGTCCTTGCACTTCTGCGTGATGTAGTCCATCATATCTTGGGCCGTCTGTCCCCTGAGCTCTGTTTCCCATGCTATATCTGTTAGAAATTTTCTTATCTCCTTATAGTTTCCCTTTCGGTATGCTAACCTTTTGTTTTCGGTATCTCTCCTCGGAAGACTTAGGTGGGGTGGGGGAGAGTAGGGGGGCTTAGGGGGTCGGGGGAGAACGAAGGGCTTGGGGATGGGAGAGACGGGAGGGCATTTGGGAGAAGGGAGGTCCTGGGGAGACGGGTGAGTGGGAGGAGGGGTGGTGAGTGGGAGGAGGGGAGTGGGTGGGGGAGGGTGCCCAAGGTGGGACTTAGTGGGGGCTGACAGGGGATGGGGCAGGTAGGGTGTCTGTTGGGTAGAATGTAAGGGTGGTGCCCCATTCCCTGTGGCTGTTGCACTGTTTGAGGAGGGTTCCGCTCTTCCCTCTGGGATTGAAGGGTTGGGGGTTGTGGCTTTCTGATTCCTTTCTCTCTCCCTGCGCTCCTTCCTAGCGTCTGCTGCCTGCTTTTTTCTTCCCTTGTCTTATCCCTCTGCAGAAATACTTTTTTGAACTTAGTAGATATTTTGGTGACAGATAGCCCCACCTATGTATGTAGATCAGATAAGAAAATCAGAAGCGGGGAGCCACATAGTGCCACTCCATATTAGGTCACCCAAGGTGTGAGTGGTAGCAGTCGAAAAAACAGTGAAGATAGGTATCTATTATGTGCCACTATGATCATGTTCATTTACAGTAAAGTAGCTGCCTATGAAGGGTAATCAGATAAGAAAATCAGAGGCGGGGTGCCACTTAGAGCCACCCCATATTAGGTCGCCCAAGGTGTGGGGCAGCAACAATCGTAAAATAGTGAAGATAGGTATCTATTATGTGTCGCTATGTTCATGCTCATGTTCATTTATACAGAAAAGTATGACAGTATATTTGTATAATAAACACTCAGGTGAGCGGCAGTTACCCCCCACACCTCCCTCTATGGGACAGGTGTAAAAACAGGATCCTCTCAGTAGGGGTGGTCCCCCCCCCCACTCACCACCCTTCCTCGTACTTGATGACCTTGAGTGTACCGTAAGAGGGACCAGCCTCCCTTAGTTGTTTTTAAGTTGGATATATTTTAAGCCTCTATACTTAAAGAAGGAGAAAAAGAAATAATCCTGATGATTTATAGATTATATTATCAAAGTACATAGGGTTAAACATAGTCGTATTGTAGGTCATCTCCCCCCACATAATATTTATTAACAAGACCTCTCCTTCTCGCCCACAAGTCCGTTGTGGGGTCTTCCTCCCCCTCCTCCTCCTCCTCCTCCTCCTGGGGCGAAGACGATGACTCATCATCTCCCAGAGAGTGAATGGGATGTAGTGCGCCTCCCTCAGGTGACTGACTGCTGACGTCATAGGGTTCACTCTCGCTGGTGGGGCGTTGTCCTTCCTCTCCTTGTGGTTCAATGACGTCACCACCTTCACTCTCGGTGGACATTCCTTGGGCTGAGGTGTTGGGGTGGGGCTCGGATGGTATGTCTGGGTGACCATACGCTAGGCTAGTGTATTTATTTAGGTAAAAGCGCTTATCATCAAATGCACTTAAACCCCTCTTAGTATTGAATGTGGTTGCCATCTGCCCCCCTATGTTTCTTATTTGTGAGTAATTAAAAGTATTTACTACACCATTACTGTGAAGGGTCTCTTTAAAGTGGTTATGTGTTAAAGATCTTTGCACAGCTCGGGGAATACCCTTAGCGGTGATGGAATTTTTATTGTCAAGCAAAAGCACACTATACATTTTGGGCTTGAGTGCCACAACTTCAAGGATGTGTTTATCTGACACCTCTGACTTTAACAGCCCTAAAACACCCTTTTTAGAAGGATCATACAAGGGGTGAGTTTCAGGAAAATTACTCGTATCCATCCACAAACTAAGGGGTTCTTTCCCCATCTCATTAAAGACATCTTCAGCTAGTAAGGTGAAAATGAAACTGTCTGTATCACTATACACCAGTTGTACCCTATCTGAATAGTGGTTCTTAAGTACCCTGTACCAAAAATGGTACAAGCTGTATTTTGCTAGCTCAAGAATCTGGAACCCAATGTAATTAGGATGAGTAATTTTAATGAATGGTCTGGAACTGACAGACAATAATTTATTGTCGCCTAAATGCACCATTCGTTTAAAGCGGGGATTCTTCACCTCTCGTAAAAAGACCCTAGCTGAAGTCACTAGTTTGGTGTCAATGGCATAACGAGCTGGATTCAGTAGCGTTTTACCAAAAACACTGTTCGTCAGTAATTTGAAGAGTGTTTTCCTATCATTACTGCTGGAGGCATTTCTATTGTTAACGTTGGTGTTAACAAATTCTGCCATAAAATCTGACTGGTGGAACTCGTAAATTGCATGTATTGTTTCCACTTCAAGTCCTATCTCAATAAATAGTTGTAAAAGGTGAAGAGATATGAAATAATGTTTTTTGGGGAGATGATCTCCAACCAGTTTGATGTTTTTTGGGGGGAGGTGTGTGATGTTATTTGTTTCCAGAAGTCCCCTACTAAATGGTGAGATATCCTCCATACTTATTCCCCTATGGTGTAAACAAAGGGGCAGATCGTCTGTTAGTCTAGCTATTTCGGGTCTTAAAAGTTTGGTGTCAATTAAGAGCCAGTACCCTTTGTTAGAAGAGAAAGGCTGTTCTGTCATTATCTTCCCCCCGCTAATGAAGGAGTTCATCTCATCAGATGATAGTCTCCTTAGTCCCCCATGGGGCAATTTCCTAGTCATACAACTCCCATAGAGGCTGTTGAAGTCGAGATAAAGTAAGAATGAAGACCTATCCTCCTGGGGGTTAAAAGATGGGTTGACATAGCGGTTGTTAGCTCTGACATAACTCCTAACTGCAGTTGTAAAACCCCCTCGTATGTTTTGTGATAAGAGATTGTGCAACGTCACATCTGCACTTAACTCCAACGATATTCTACTACTTTTCAAGAAGCAGTCGTAGGAGTACCCTGGGAGGCTGCAATAGTGTGTCAATTCTAAAGAATATATATCATTTAGAATTGCCCTGTGGTGTGTAAAAATGTCAGCCAGTAATCCTACATCACACCTCAAATAAATGAGGAGGTAGTCTTTTAATGTCCTACACCCTGTAGCCTCCCATACTAATTTAGAATGTCTATATTCGTCCAAAGTTATACCTGATTTGTTTAGGGAGCTGTAGAACATTTCAATAGGAGGGAGTGTTGTGTCATTAAAGCAGCTGATTTTTGTGGTATATTCATAAGGGAAAAACTGCTTACCCTTTAAGAGTAGGTGGTGACTCTTTTTGGGCAAACCCTCTATCATTGAGTGAGTGAATGTTAAGGGGCTGGCTGAATCAATGTGGGTCTTTGCTAGGGATGAAAGACTACCTGTAATAAAAGCCAGTGAATCAAGAAATTTAAGCTTCCCTATTTCCACCTTAAGATATTTCGTCCCCTGTCTCATGAGGATATTGCTCTTAATATTTGAATCCATGGTAAACTCCCTCAAAATTAAGCCCATGTCATAAGACATATTATGGGCAATTAGAACTAAACTCTCCAGAGCATTCTTGTGGCGGAGGTTGCAGTAATTACATAGAGCTCCAATATAATTGAGCTTTTCCCTAAGGTGATCATGATGTTGAACCTTGAAATTGGAGGGGGTAAATACCTGCTCACAAAACTGGCAGTGAGTCTGTCTCCTAAAATG
>NW_027189321.1:90000-150000 GCF_040958095.1 Procambarus clarkii | reverse complement strand
AAATTGAATCAATTTGTGAAATTTTTGCCAATTTTCTGAAACGAAACATCCCAGTTCAACCTCAGATAATTAATGGCTTACAGAGATATCAGAACGACATACGATCTGTAGCGCGTAAGAAAACTCCTTTATACAAAAAGAAGCTCATACTGACCTCCAGACGTGGTGGGGCGATATTAGCAGCTCTGCTACCTTTGGCTGTATCGTTAATTTCCTCCCTAATAAGGTAATTGCGTAAATAAGTAACGAGAGAATAAAATGGTGAAAGAATATTGCCTGGTACCACGATTCATAGCTGAAAAATATTTATTTAATAAAAACAAGAACTCACCATCACCTCCTAATGCTGTGGGTCTGCCCTCCCCCGGAGGTGATGGTAGTGAAAGTATGTCCTTCTCTTTAAAAAACGAATCCATCCCAAGTAATAATATTGGGGGAGCCCGTAACCTACCCACCTGCGACTCTGGTAGGGGTGATGGGGGGGGTGGGGGAAGAGGACACTCCTTCCTCCCACCTGACAACAACGGGCTGTGGGCGGTGTTGCCGTAGTAGCACCTCCAGACGGGCGGGGCTGGTCACACACCCTTTAAATGACATTGGGGCCCCCGGCGACCGTCGCCCGCCGCCACCCTTAAAAAGAAAAAAAAAACGCGGGCTGCCCGGCACGACCATCACCTTTTAAAAAAAAAAAATAAATAAAAAAAGGGGACATTCCATCCTCCAGCCCGAAGTGCAAGTAATTGTTGCTGGCCACACTCCACATAAAGCCACCATCACACCCCAAAATCCAAGTCTGGACAACTTAATAAATGTGAATTTTAAAATTGAGGAAATTCCTCATGTCAAAGCATTATTGAACATGTTTGGACAAAACAGCCAACAGGTGATGTGGGATAGTCGCGGAAATTTATTAAAGCCTGTACAAAATTTAAATATTTTAGATATAATTAAAACTCTAGCCTTCACAAAGGGACAATTTAGGGCAAGTGACAAGGAAGATGTAAGGGTTTTACTGAGGGTGGCTGGCATAGACCCAACCCTCATACGTAATTATCGCGCCAGATCACAGTTAAAAGGGGGGAGGGGTATCCATAGGAGACCCCATTGGGAGCCGTATTGAAGACCTATATGAAGGCCATCTTAAAGACCACCATATTCAGTTGCATATCCACCATGGAGCAAGCTTCTGGACCCACTCCTCCCCCAGCTACACCCCCAGAAGACAAATCTCCCTTATTAAAGAAGTTGGTTGCTACTCAGCGGTACTACAAGTATGTCGAACACAAATGTAGATTGATATATGCATTGTGGGATTGTTATGACCGTCTTGTGTTGAGTGCCCCTCCAGAACGGTTTTTTAAGTCATTTGGAGAGACGGTGAAACGTTATGAAGAATATTCATCCCAGGAAATCCAGACGGAGGTATGGCAAATGGAAAAATTAACCTTCCAACATCGAGACCAGATTACAGCCTTCGAGACTGGACGGAGTGTGTATGGACTTTTAAGGTAGGGAAGGCAGCCTCTACCCCACACCCCTACATTCCTCCCCCTCCAGGTGGGGGACACAGGTGTATTTAAAGGCCTCCACCGTCACCCTCGGTCACCATAGTTGACGACGACTCTTCCCCAGTTCCTCTCAACCGCCCCTCCGCCATGGCTTTATCGTCCATTAAGTCAATAGACAGCGACATCACCGACACCCACGCCTTTGGGGTTGGTGATGTCATAGTGTATGACTTACCCGCTGCTATTGTGCGTCCCTATGGACTGGCAAGTGTAATTTGGAAATGTTACAACTATGCCCGTGTGGAACGTGAAGGACTGACTCGTGTCAACAGGGCCACAATACGTTACCGGTCTACCCCTGGTGACATCGAAGTGAAGATAGCTCCCCTACCCTCCGACGGTCAAGACATTGTCGAAGAGCCAGTCTTGTTCTTCCGCCCCACCATCGTGGCGCTAATTTCCGCTTTCGGTGCAGGAGCACCCTTCGAGTCCAACCCTATAGCTCAGGAGCAAGTGCAGTCTTCCTCCGACATCCACTACATCACCAATGTCACCCTGGATACTGCCAAGAATAGGCTATATTGGCTGAAAACAGCCCTAACAAAGGTTGGCAATCTCATGGTAAGAACTCCAACCATGTTTCGGCTGGTGGTGCCCCATGGGCTGGGGGCCTCCCGTGATGGCATGGACAACTGGCACAAGGACGTCGGGCCCATGCTCATTTCGCTCAACGCTGAGCTGGCCAAGCATAACAAGGAGCTGGTAATCCTCAAACGTCCCTCTACCGTCACCCCATCGATGGTACCCCTCCCGAATGATGATCCCAGGGGAGAGGGTGATAGTAAAACTATCACCCTAGATGCAGTGGTGGGGGAGGGTGCCACCACCCCAGGAAGCTCTTCTCGTTCTACACCACCAGCACCACCAGCCACCCCCAGGAAGAAGAGACACCTACAAGAGTACTCATCCACCTCCAGCGCTGCTCCACCCCCACCCACAACATCTGGCACGGCCAAACGACGGATCGAAACCACTATTGACTTCGACCCCCTCTCAAATCATCGTATTGACACCATCCTCGATGGAGAGTCACAGGAAATATTCCTGTTATCCTCATCACCGAAAAAACAACGAAAGCTGTAACCATCAACGCTCAAAGAAGACGTGCCAGCACCGCCGCAGTCAGTAACAGCAGCAGCAGCAGCAGCAGCAGCAGCAGCAACAGCAGTACCTCCATCTACAACAGCTTCGGTGGTGGTAGCAGTAGCAGGTCCACCGACGATGGTGACAGTGTTGTCAGCGGTAATGGTAGCGGCAACAGTACCACCAACTACAGCAGTTCCGGCGGTGACAGCGGCAGCAACAGTACCATCATCGCCGGCAGCGGTAACGGTAGCGGCAGCAGTACCACCACCTACAACGGTTCCAGCGGTGGTAGCAGCAGCAGCAGCAGCAGCAGTACCGTCAGCGGTGGCAGCGGTGTCAGTGGTACCAACAGCTCCCCCAGCAGCAGCGGCAGCGGCAGCAGCGGACGACAGCAGTACCAACAGCTGCTGCTCTTTATATGTAATTTGTTATGGGGGAACAAAATGTAGTTCCCCCTGTTGTAGTTCTTTTAAAAGTAATATTTCCTTAGTAGATTAATAAAATAAAATATAAGTAATGATGTTTTATTCCCACCCCAGTCAGTACATAACTTAACAATGGACGAGGAACACTACATATACCTCACTAGCCTCGACCAAGAAGATATATACAACAACACAAGTTCAGCATTTACAAACACCATCCCCACTCTACATTTAAACCCTTCCATTAAACATGAAGTGGCCTTAGTCAACATACTCCTACCCAGACGAATTAACGCTATCATCAAGGATGAGGGGGAGTCTGGTATAGACGTCTATGCTACTTTTAAGCGAGGAACTCTTTCTAAAAGCCCAGAACATCTCATCTACACCTTCATCCCCAAAACCAACATATTATCCAGAAACATCACATTCATCACGAGTGAGCTTAGCCGACAAATAATCACCGACATGAAGCTTTGCTTCCGAGGTGATTTCAAAATATACTTCTCAGAAAGAGAACCAATCCTCACCTATGATCAATCCTTAGAGCGAGTATTACTATCCTCGACTCTTAACAATGAAGGCACTGGTTCCTTATATTCTCTTAGTCTTCAATTTAAACACAGAATAGCTAATGTACTTGGTTTTGACAGCAGTCGCAAATACACCATTTATCAGGCAAAATCAGATGACATTACAGCAGCCTCCAAGATCGTGGCCTCATTCCCCCCAGACAATGACGGGGGTTGTGACTATTTACTCATTTATAGTGACGTCATCGAGCCGGATCGTTACGGGGGACAAATTGTAAATATCTTAGATGCAATCAATTATCATGACTCTTATTCTAGAGGGGCTCATCCCCTAGTGTACAAGACATTAAATACTAACACGTTGGAGAAGGTGAGCATTAAGATAACAGATCAGTTTGGGCGAAAGGTTAGTTTTGAAGATGGGAGGTCGGTTACGGTAGTCTTACACCTCCGCCCTAAGGTATAACAATATAATCTATATAAATATAAATATATATATATATATATATATATATATATATATATATATATATATATATATATATATATATATATTAGTATATTTTGGTAGCAGTCTTTCCTGTAGACATATTTTATTAAATATGACCGAAAAAGTAAGATTAATAATTCTAACACGAATTTTCTCAATCTTTCGTACATTATGCTTCACTGTTGGAGGTAAATCAAAAATCACTTCTCCAAAATTCATTTTTATTTCTAGTCTGACGCGACACGGGCGCGTTTCGTAAAACTTATTACATTTTCAAAGACTTCACAAATACTTCACAAATACAAATACTTCACGCTTTAAAAGAGACTAACGTCGTCTATGCCTTCAAATGCCCACTTGGGGACTGTAAGCTCAAAAAAACCCAGTATATAGGCAAGACAACAACATCTCTTTCTAGGCGTTTAACGATGCATAAACAACAGGGCTCCATTAAGGAACATATAATCTCTTCCCATAACCAAACCATCGCCAGAGAAATCCTAGTAAACAACACAGAAATCATCGATAGATACAGCGATAGCAGGCGGCTTGACGTTTGCGAGGCACTACACATCAAGAAGTCAACACCAGCAATCAACAGCCAATTATTGCACAACTATATTCTACCCACCTCAAGACTCCGCTCCAATATAGAAGCATCAAGAAATATGGACCAATAGGCTTTCTACAAACACTTCTATTCAATATCCATTGTTTCGTGTTCTGTCTTGTGTTGATACTTTTAATACCCTATTAATATCCTCTAATGCCACATCATCCTTCCCACCTCACTCAAATGTAATGCCACATCACCCTTCCCACCTCACTCAAATGTAGATATAAAATCAGGGAAACGCAAGTTCTAATCAGTTGTGTATTTGTGAAGTCTTTGAAAATGTAATAAGTTTTACGAAACGCGCCCGTGTCGCGTCAGACTAGAAATAAAAATGAATTTTGGAGAAGTGATTTTTGATTTACCTCCAACAGTGAAGCATAATGTACGAAAGATTGAGAAAATTCGTGTTAGAATTATTAATCTTACTTTTTCGGTCATATTTAATAAAATATATATATATATATATATATATATATATATATATATATATATATATATATATATATATATATATATATATATATATATATATATATATATAACTGAAAACTCACACCCCAGAAGTGACTCGAACCCATACTCCCAGAAGCAACGCATCTGGTATGTACAAGACGCCTTAATCATACCAGATGCGTTGCTTCTGGGAGTATGGGTTCGAGTCACTTCTGGGGTGTGAGTTTTCAGTTGCATATGTCCTGGGGACCATTCAGGCTTGTTCGCATATATATATATATATATATATATAGAAGTGTTTACCCACATCATCGGTTATTATAAGAAGAGGAGTCGGGATGCGAGTACCTTTCCACACACCCTCCCAGAAGGAGTATGGGGAGATCTTCTCTCCCCTCTCTGGGAGATACGGGGTGAGGGGGGGAGCGATGAATGACATACGCACATTCCAAGCGCCTTATCTCAGATCTGGTGGTGGTTTTTTTGGGACCTTAGCCGGCTTGGCTCGACGAGCCATACCATTTTTCATGAAAACTGTAACGCCGACTGCTATCGATTTTGGGAAAAATGTTCTTGGTGATTTAACCAGTGGTAGACGGGGTGTAAAGAGCGCTCTGAGAACTCACGGTATTGATGCTCTTAAGACTGTGGGGAAGAAATTGGTAGCAGGCGGGAAAATTAAAAGACTCTCTAGGAGAAGAAAAAATAAAAATAATAAATGTAAACGAGCCCTTGGGTATAAAAATGATGTATTTTCACTACAGTAAGCAGTCATACTTCACCTTTCGGAGGAGATCATGGCGGAGGCTAGTGGAGCTGGGTTGAAAATCCCTGTAGAATATTATTCTTCCAGTATTATTGACCAATTTCCTAGAAGTAACAGAATACGTAATGTGGAGAGTTCAATTGCCTCCACACAGCAAATAGACATTCTACCTGTTAACCTCCCTATTAATCAACGTTTGCGGGATAATTACTTAGAATTCCGCATCCCCGGAACCCAGGGCGCCTTCTTAGATTTAGCTAATATTGTTATAGATTTTAAGGTATCTTTAACGAAAGATGACGATACCACAAAATTGGAAGAGGATGACCATGTGGAATTTGTTAATGGGTTGTCAAATACCATGTTTAAAGGTGTCCAGGTGTTTTTAGGAGAGCAGGTAGTTGAAACAAATTCTAATTTTAATTATTGGTCGTTTATTAAATTAATTACCTCCATGCCTCCATCAAAAATGTCTTCCTTGGGGAGGATTGGAGCCTTTCGTAGGGACTGGAGTGATGATGGTGTAATCCCTAACGAATTT
The DNA here is from genome assembly GCF_040958095.1 of Procambarus clarkii. Taxonomy (NCBI): domain Eukaryota; kingdom Metazoa; phylum Arthropoda; class Malacostraca; order Decapoda; family Cambaridae; genus Procambarus; species Procambarus clarkii. The sequence goes on along the minus strand of NW_027189321.1, from coordinate 143,522 downwards.
ACTAATACATTTTTTACTGGGGCAACCGCCAAGGATAAAAAATTTATGACCGATTTAAAAGGTAAAGGATTGTCAATGTGTTTTCCCCTACTATTGGACGTAACAACCCTAGACCAATACATATTAGATAATATAGATGTGCGCCTAAGATTGGAGCTCTCCCCACATGCTTGGGTGCTAAATACAAGTGTGGACGATGGCTCTAAGTATCGGCTGCATATGGATTATGCTAAGTTGTGGGTAACACGTGTGTTCCCCTACCCAAGTGCTTACCTAGCCTTAAACAGCTCACTGTTAGCATCCCCCGACCCCATAAGCTATACTTTCAATAAAACCATTTCTAAAACATATGTCCTAGCAGGGAATCAAACTAGTCTCTTAATTGATCAGCCTTGGGCGCAAGTAATTCCTCACAGGATATTCATGGTAATTGTGCCAATGAATTATTTCGCTGGCCTTCACCAAGGTAATGGATTATATTTTGAAAATGCAAAACTGAAAAATATTGCCATGTATTTGAACAATAATGCAATTTACCGAATTGGTGGTGATTTCGACAATCATTATGCCCGCCTTTATTACGAAACTTTGAAGACATTAGGCTTAGAGTGTGATTCACTTCTAGCCTATGACACTTTTAATAAGGGAAGATCGATATTCGCCTTTGACTTAACCACCATTCAAACAAAAGATTCCCTCCCTGTGGAGAAATCTGGCAACTTGCGTATGGAGCTTGAGTTTGGTGGTGGTGTTACATATAACAGACTGGTTTTACTGTTTGGGGAAACGACTGGGGTACTATCCATCGACGGACAGAGAACTGTTCTGTGTGACGTGCGAGCTTAAAAACATAATGAATTGTAATGATATAAATATTAATTTAAAAAATAATCTAGGGGATCGAGCACTCTACCTAGGTTGTTATAATGCTGATGAAATAGAACATTTAAATATCTCATCAAGAAAACCTATTGTTCTCATAACTAATATTTTACCATCACATAGCAGATTAACTATGGGACATTGGGTAGCTATTTATGTTGATAAAGTTAAACATCGAATGTTTTTTTTCGATAGTTATGCAATGTCGGCGGTTACTTATGGACATTATTTTCAAGGATTTATTAAAACTAACACAATAACAAAGGTGTTTGGAATGTGCTACAGACTCCAGAGTGATTTTACCCTTGCTTGTGGACTGTATTGCGTAATGTTCGTCCATAGGGTGAGTCACCTGGGGTTGCCTTCAACAGTACATTACTTACATAATGTATTTTCCAGCGTTAGTTTAAAATTAAATGATAAACGTGCCCTCGCTTATGCGAGACGATATTTTCCTATGAAACATCACTGTGTTAGGACATTTTGTAGAGGAGTAAGGGTTGGTTCTTATAGGTGGTGTAGAGAATATTTTTGTTAGCTAGGCAACCCACCTAACAGGGGGATTACCCCCATATAAAACCCCTCTCACCCCACAACCTCCCTAGAAGACCCCCATCCCCCTTATCCTACAAATGGAAGGCGTCTCCCCAGAAACACACGCAGGGAAGATTGAAGTCCTCGAAGGGCCTGGTTAGTATTACCCTCACTTTCTGGTAAAGATTTATTTTTTTTCCCACAATAGAAAGTTTGCTCAACCTCTATTTTACCTCTTCTTTTTTTTCAGTGCAATTCTTAGGACCTGTCCACATTTGTAGAGTAGTAATTCTACGAGGAAGGTCTGCCCCAAACAAGATGCTGTTACGTACCCTAATTGATGATGCCTGCTGTAGAGGACACAAGGTCGCTCCTGCAGGGGGAGAGGTATGTACTAACTGTTCTTAGAGGAAATAGAATATTTTTCAAATAAAAGATATAGTCCTATAAATTATTTTCCCCATCTCTTTCCAGAACACTTCAGATGAGAGTCAGAAGGAAAGTCGTCCAAAAGGCAACCACCCAACTCACCCCACTCCCCCAAGAGAGGGGGGAGGGGGTCAAGACCTCCCCCCACTCACCACGGATGGGGAGACGTCAGAATTCTACTCAGATGAGGAAGGGGAGGTGGAGGGGGGAGAGGGATAGGGGTCATAATTAACTTCTTATACATCATTTGTGATTTTTACCTAATAAAACATTAATAAATTCTTTGATTTTTTTTAACCCCTGGAGGAGATTTATAATTTAATACCCCTATATAAGACCCACTCAACCTCCGCTGGGTGTGGAACTCTGTTACGGTAAAGTCAAGGCCATTAGGTGCGAGGAAGGGTACGGGCGACCACCCTCACCGGGAGGAACCTGTTTTACACCTGCCCCATAGAGGAATGTGGGGGCGTAACTGGCACTCACCCACGAGTGTTTATTATACAAATAAATTCATTTTTACTTAAATATATTGTCATACTTTACTGTATAAATGAACATGATCATAGTGGCACATAATAGATACCTATCTTCACTGTTTTTTCGACTGCTACCACTCACACCTTGGGTGACCTAATATGGAGTGGCACTATGTGGCTCCCCGCTTCTGATTTTCTTATCTGATCTACATACATAGGTGGGGCTATCTGTCACCAAAATATCTACTGAACTTCTGTACATTTGCTATCTTGAGATGATTTCGGGGCTTTTAGTGTCACCGCGGCCCGGTCCTCGACCAGGCCTCCACCCCCAGGAAGCAGCCCGTGACAGCTGACTAATACCTAGACCCCTATTTTACTGCTAGGTAACAGGGGCATAGGGTGAAAGAAACTCTGTCCATTGTTTCTCGCCGGCGCCCGGGATCGAACCCGGGACCACACGATCACAAGTCCAGCGTGCTTTCCGCTCGACTCCCATGTGTATCAAAAGCTTTCTGACATCCAAAAATATGCAGTCTGCCCACCCTTCTCTTTCTTGCCTTATTTTTGTTGCCTGGTCATATAATTCAAGTAACCCTGTGAGGCAGGACCTGCCATCCCTGAACCAATGTTGATGCTGTGTTAGAAAGTTCATTCGCTCCAGATGTTCCACTAGCTTTCTTCGCACAATCTTCTCCATCAGCTTGCATGGTATGCAGGTTAGGGACACTGGACTGTAGTTCAGTGCCTCCTGTCTATCCCCTTTCTTGTATATCGGGACTACGTTAGCTGCTTTCCAAATTTCTGGCAGTTCCCCTGTTGCCAGTGATTTCTTATACACTATGGAGAGTGGCAGGCACAGTTCTTCTGCTCCTTCCTTTAGTATCCAAGGGGAGATTCCATCTGGGCCTGTAGCCTTTGTCACATCCAACTCTAGTAAAGTTTCCTTACTTCCCCGCTGGTAATCTCAAATTCTTCCAGTGCTTCCTGGTAACTATTCCCTCTCTTATCTCTGGAATTTCTCCTTGCTCTAAGGTGAAGACCTCCTGGAATTTCTTATTCAGTTCCTCTCACACTTCCTTGTCGTTTGTAGTGAATCCTTCTGCCCCTACCCTTAATTTCATAACCTGTTCCTTTCCTGTTGTTTTTCTCCTGATGTGGTTATGCAACAATTTAGGCTGAGTCTTTGCCTTGCTTGAGATGTCATTTTCGTATTGTCTTTCTGCCTCTCTTCTCATCCTGAGATATTCATTCCTGGCACTCAGGCATCTTTCTCTGCTCTCACGTGTCCTGTTATTCCTATAGTTTCTCCATGCCCTTTTACTTTGCTGCTTAGCTAGCCTACACCTCCGATAAAACCATGGGATTCTCATCTTCATTTCACTGTTTTCCTTTTGGACTGGGACAAACGTGTTTGCTGCGTCCTTGCACTTCTGCGTGATGTAGTCCATCATATCTTGGGCCGCCTTTTCCCTGAGCTCTGTTTCCCATCCTATATCTGTTAGGAATTTTCTTATCTCCTCATAGTTTCCCTATCGGTATGCTAACCTTTTGGTTTCGGAATCCCTCCTCGAGTTCAATAACCCTTCTTCAATAAAGTACTCAAACACCAGTACTCTGTGGTCGCTCATTCCTACTGGGGCCTCAAAACCGATTTCTCTTATGTTGGAGTCGTTCAGAGTGAAGACCAGGTCGAGTCTCGCTGGTTCGTCATTGCCTCGCATCCTTGTGGGTTCTCTGACATGCTGCGTTAAAATGTTTCTAGTCACCACCTCCAGTAGTTTGGCTCTCCACGTATCCTCGCCTGTGTGCGGTTCTTTATTCTCCCAGTCAGTCCTTCCGTGATTGTAGTGTGTGTGTGTATGTGTATGTGTACACACCTAGTTGTACTCACCTAGTTGTGCTTGCGGGGGTTGAGCTCTGGCTCTATGGTCCCGCCTCTCAACCGTCAATCAACAGGTGTACAGGTTCCTGAGCCTATTAGGCTCTATCATATCTACAATTGACACTGCGTATGGAGTCAGCCTCCACCACATTGCTTCCTAATGCATTCCATTTGTCAACCACTCTGACACTAAAAAAGTTCTTTCTAATGTCTCTGTGGCTCATTTGGGCACTCAGTTTCCACCTGTGTCCCCTTGTGCGTGTGCCCCTTGTGTTAAATAGCCTGTCTTTATCAACCCTGTCGATTCCCTATCAACCCTGTCGATACACACACACACATGTGTGTGTGTGTGTGTGTGTGTGTGTGTGTGTGTGTGTGTGTGTGTGTGTGTGTGTGTGTGTGTGTGTGTGTGTGTGTGTGTGTGTGTGTGTGTACGTGTGTGTGTGTGTGTGTGTGTGTGTGTGTGTACGTGTGTGTGTGTGTGTGTGTGTGTGTGTGTGTGTGTGTGTGTGTGTGTGTGTGTGTGTGTGTGTGTGTGTGTGTGTGTGTGTGTGTGTGTGTGTGTGTGCATGTGTGTGTGTGTGTGTGTCTGTACTCATCTAGTTGTGCTTCAGGGGGTTGAGCTCTGGCTCTTTGGTCCCGCCTCTCAACCGTGAATCAACAGGTGTACAGGTTCCTGAGCCTATTAGGCTCTATCACATCTACACTTTAAACTGTGTATGGAGTCAGCCTCCACCACATTACTTTCTAATGCATTCCATTTGTCAACCACTCTGACACTAAAAAAGTTTTTTCTAATATCTCTGTGGCTCATTTGGGCATTCAGTTTCCACCTGTGTCCCCTAGTGCGTGTGCCCCTTGTGTTAAATAGCCTGTCTTTATCAACCCTGTCGATTCCCTTGAGAATCTGGAATGTGGTGATCATGTCCCCCCCTAACTCTTCTGTCTTCCAACGAAGTGAGGTTTAATTTCCGTAGTTTCTCCTCGTAGCTCATACCTCTCAGCTCGGGTACTAGTCTGGTGGCAAACCTTTGTACCTTTTCCAGTTTAGTCTTATGCTTGACCAGATATGGACTCCATGCTGGAGCCGCATACTCCAGGATTGGTCTGACATATGTGGTATATAATGTTCTGAAAGATTCCTTACACACGTTTCTAAAGGCCGTTCTTATGTTAGCCAACCTGGCATATGCTGCTGATGTTATCCTCTTGATATGAGCTTCAGGGGACAGGTTTGGCGTGATATCAACCCCCAGGTCTTTCTCTCTCTCTGACTCTTTAAGTATCTCATCTCCCAAATGATACCTTGTATCTGGTCTCCTGCTTCCTACCCCTATCTTTATTACATTACATTTGCTTGGGTTAAACTCTAACAGCCATTTGTTCAACCATTCCTGCAGCTTGTCCAGGTGTGGACATGCTGCAGTGTGTGTGTACTCACCTAGTTGTGCTTGCGGGGGTTAAGCTCTGGCTCTTTGGTCCCGCCTCTCAACCGTCAATCAACAGGTGTACAGGTTCCTGAGCCTATTGGGCTCTATCATATCTACACTTGAAACTGTGTATGGAGTCAGCCTCCTCCACATTGCTTCCTAATGCATTCCATTTGTCAACCACTCTGACACTAAAAAAGTTCTTTCTAATATCTAGAAAGGTATCTATTTCTTTATATATCTTTTTTCTTTATAAAAAATATCTATTGCTTTCTAATATCTATGTGTGTGTGTGTGTGTGTGTGTGTAATTACTTAAGTGTAGTTACAGGATGAAAGCCACGCTCGTGGTGTCCCGTCATCCCAGCACTATTTGTCATATAACGCTTTGAAATTACTGACGGTCTTGGCCTCCACCACCTTCTCACCTAACTTGTTCCAACCGTCTACCACTCTGTTTACAAAAGAGAATTTTCTTATATTTCTCTGGCAGCTTTGTTTCGTTAGTTTAAATCTATGACCTCTTGTTCTTGAAGTTCCGGGTCTCAGGAATTCTTCCCTATCAATTTGATCAATTCTTGTTATTATTTTGTACATAGTGATCATATAACCTCTTTTTCTTCTATCATCTAGTTTTAGCATATTTAATGCCCTTGACCTCTCCTCGTAGCACTTGTCCTTCAGTTCTGGGAGCCACTTAGTGACATGTCTTTGCACCTTTTCCAGTTTGTTTATGAGCTTCTTAAGATATGGGCACCACACAAGCGTTGCATATTCCAGTTTTGGTCTAACAAAAGTCGTGAACAATATATTTAGTATTCCGCCATCCATGTATTTAAAAACAATTCTGAAGTTAGAAAGTGTAGCATAGGCTCCTCGCACAATGTTCTTAATGTGGTTCTCAGGTGACAGTTTACTATCTAGAACCACTCCAAGATCCATTTCTTTGTCAGAGTTCTTTAAAGATTTCTCACATAATTTTTAGGTTATGTGGGGTCTATGTTCTATTCCACATTCCATAACATGGCATTTATTCACATTAAATTCCATTTGCCAAGTGGTGATCCATATACTTATTTTGTCCAGGTCTTCTTGAAAGGCATGCCAATCTTCTAGATTTCTTATCTTCCCTATTATTTTATCATCATTAGCAAACATGTTCACATAATTCTGTATTCCATCTGGTAGATCGTTTATGTAGACAATGAACATTACCGATGCAATAACTGAACCCTGTGGTACTCCACTTGTGACATTCCTCCAATTCGATACATTGGCTCTGATTACGGCCCTCATTTTTATCTCAGTTAGGAAATTTTTCATCCATGTTAGAAGCTTACCTGTCACCCCTCCAATATGTTCCAGTTTCCAGAACAACCTATTATGTGGAACTCTGATGAAAGTCTTTTTTAGGTCCAGATAGATGCAGTCAACCCAACCATCTCTTTCATGTAAAATCTGTGGCTCGATCATATAAACTGTGAGGAGATGGTTCACCAGCTCACTTACAATAGTGCTCTTATGCCTGTGGGAGCCAGTACACTTGTTAAGTGCACTTGTTAAGTGGGCGGACTTAAGTTTGGTAACCAGCAACCGAAACATCTAGTGTTTGGGCTCATGTGAGAGCCCCAGTCATCGGCAGTCCAGAAATGTTACCCTGGCCGGGGTAGCACGTTTGTGGACAGTGCTAGAGCCGATAGCATCATCTCATTGTATAGCTTGGAGCGAGACTCCACTTTGCGCGGGAACAGCTAGGCCGCAGGCGTGGGTGAGCTGTGGGCCTCCCGCGCTCCCTGGCCACTTGAGTCGTTGTCATGGAAACAGCTGTCATCTTAGTAAACATCTTGAGCCGCCATGTTGGTCGGCCATCTTGGAGTTGCCCTAGGGGCAATGCTACACCGTCGCTGATTGGATGAGAGGGGTAGGCCGCTGTATGCCTTCCTCTCATTGGTTATTTCGAGGAGGACGCGGGAATCGTCAATGTGAGCGTCATTCTGAACCCAGCTGCCACTCTGTGAAGACGCTTCTCTGTACTCAATTTGGCCAAATTGAGTATAGGGCGCTGTGGTGGCTGGACTACTCAACTGCTTCAACTCCTGCTTCACCAACGACAGCGGTCGTCACAAAATCCGGCCGAAGTCGTCGCTTGGAGGGGAGAAAGACATTGTGAACAGTGAGTGGGTAGAGAAGATTTTGTGATCTGGGATTGTGGGGTAATGTGCATACGAGCAGTAACAGACTCGTAGATCCCATACCAGTGATGATTAGACTTGCTAGTGCTCTGTAGCAGTCGATGGGAACGGGGAAATTCGTGTCAGGCAGATTTCCCATGTTTGTGTAAGACGCTATCGTTGTGCGCGTCACCTGGGTACAAACGCTTCACTTCACCGGTGGGTCGAGGGTGCGAACTGAGCCGTGTTGTGAGTGCGAGGGGTTCGAGTGCGAGCCAATTGTACGTAAAATACCAAGTGTGGTACTACCGCCGCCTACGCTAACTACTACTGCCGTGAGTGAGCCACCACCATTAGCGGGGTGCCTGATGTATGGGAATGGTGTGTAAGCCAGCAGTATGAATGTGTAAGTACCTATGTGTGTATTTCTGTTGATCAGTTAGTCTCTAAAGCTTGAATTCGAGGTCAAGTGTTCCATCACATTGTCATGCAGCACCTGTGAGGTGGAAGTGAAGTGTGGACGAGGAGATAATCACCCTTTATTGTCATCTTGTCAGTCCAGAGGGACTTACGTCTGGTGTACACAGACGTACAGTGTGTGTGTGTGTGTGGGGGTACACACGGGAACAGAGCATACATAGATTAGCCAAGGACTGTGAGGATGTGCATGTAATTATTATATTATTCCATTGTGGTAATTAATCAGTTTTGATCGTCCATGGGACGGAGTGATATCATTTCCATGTGTGGTCTTGCAGGTGTGGAATTCCAACACTGAGCGCTCAGGTATGTGTAACGCCAGTGATTCCTGGCAATGATTATTGTGGAGTGTACCACAGTGTGGTCTTAATTTCTTGTATTGTTCCCAGGGCCATGACAAGTGTGATTTATATATATATTTATTGTGGTTGCAGTATTAATGTAATTTTGGTAGAATTTGGTGAGTGACGAGGCTGTGTGGAGAGACCGCTATCGCTCTGTCGAGTAACGTAACTCTCGAGAGTGTTTATCAGCATGCGTGATCGATAAATCACTCACCCATGTGATTTTGGAGTGCGAGATCTCCTTAGTGTTCCCAATAACGTTTGATAGCTGTAGGCTACATGTGTCAGCAGTAATTATATATATATATATATATATATATATATATATATATATATATATATATATATATATATATATATATATATATATAATCGTAGTGTTTCGGTGCCCAGTGTTATTGTGTTATTTACTGTGTGGTGATTGCAATATGTTGACCTATGTTCTAGGGGTTATAGAGAGCACTGGGGTCATTTGCAACAGTAAGTAAGTGTGTGCAGTAGTCTAATACTTGGAAATTAGAGTACTTGCCGTGTGTGTTATTGCAAAGGGGTTGTTATTTGATGGTGATTGTTGCTAGTGTTGAGCATCACCGTATGTGATTGCAGTTCAGTAAAGCCATTGTGGGGCAGTGTTCTAGAGGGTTCATGTCCTGTAGGTTATTTTATTAAATTCTGCAGTATTGTCATTGCAACCGGATTGTAACATAAATCACTGTGTTTTGTTAGTGTGATTTGTCATTGTCGTGGGTGAACTCGGCTGTAGACGAGTACTTGGGTACACATATATTCTTCTGTTATCTGGTAAGACATCGAAGTCCAGTATTCAGTGAGGTGATTGCGAGACAATTAATATAACGTAACCAAGGGAATGCCCATTGCTTTAAGAGAATTTGTTCTTTGACAATTTGAGTAACGTAGAATACGTTTTGGTTAATTTACTTTCCTGCAAGCAGCTACGGTAGTCTCAAGGAGCCTAGCCATCAGCCAGATAAGAATTAGAGTATTGTCTGTCGTAATTAACGGTCAATGGGCCGGGTAATTAACGTGTTTCAAGAAGTCAAAGTAATTAACCTCGATCCTTGTTTGATCGACTCACACGAAGGCTACATTGTTCCATTAACGTAACGTCGTTATTTATCTGCCCGGAAGTACCGGCACTTGATTGACTCGTGGGAGGAGTAACGTCATTTTAGAATAACGTAAACGTGGGGCTAATTACTGTTATTAGCCACCTGAATTGGTCTGAGTATGGAAGGCTTAGACGGAATTCATACCTTAATGTAAATTGCTGAGCCAGTGTGAAAGGTTGCGTATTTTAATTGTTTAATTATTGATCTTGAGGATAGTAATTAATTACTCTAAAGGTAATCACGAGTGATTACCATTCTCTTAGCACTTTGGACATTGTAAATCAGAGTTTACCATCGCTGAGTGATTAGTAACCGATTAACGTAAATTAACGTAACTAGTAAAGAGATTAATCAGCTGTCTGGTAGTACAGGGATTAATGGGATTTTCTCACTAAATGCTCGATGGGTAGAGTGTTGTGTAATTTCCGCGTTACTAGTGACAGTTGTAAGAGTTATTAATTTGACGTAAATGTTATTGTGTTATTAACGTAAATCAATTGTTATTGATTGTTGATCGTCCGTGGGACGGAGTGTTAACGTACGGAGTAATTTGAGGAAGGGTGCTGGAGTTGCCAGTGAACCCATTAGTTATTGTTGTCATTGAAAGACTACTGATTTGATTGCATTGCAACTGCTATTGCAGGAGCAGACTGCACTGAGGCGTAGAACAGTTAGGAGGTTACTGGAGACGTGTCTCAGAACCCACTATGTCATTTGTTGTAATTGTGATTATAGATCTGTTAGTTCTTGTTTCTTGTTGATTCCTCTGTGGTCACACTTATGTTCGAGTTAGTTCATTATGCAGTCCAAGGGGCTGGTGTCTAGCTGTCATTGATAGTGTCACAGGAAGGATTTCGAGTAACGTCATTGACATTTCTTTTTGTTTTGTTGTAGTAGTTAGTACTTTATTAAATAAACTAAGTTGTTATGGTTAACACTGTCTTTTCGTTACACCCCCACACATTATTATTGTTATGCAAGTGTTCTTCACACTCGACTAATAAAATTGAGACTGATTCTGAGTTTTGGATCAAATATACGGCACCACACAACAATACATTATTGTTGTGAGAGCCCGTGACCTACTCGCTAGATTCGCTTCGGCGAATGGCGAAGGTCGTCACCCAAGTGGAGGGGATTTCAATTTTCATTGGGGTCTCGGCGTTTGCTCGCACCTAGTCAATTGTTCATACATGGTCCCAAAGTGAGGAATGAGCTGGTTACTACACTGGTGTGTTAGCTAAGCAAGTCCTTCCTCAGGCGACCTAGTTGAATATCACGACAGGAATAAAGGTTAAAGAATAAAGAAAATTCTTAGAAATTTTCCGAGCTAAATTCCTTATACCAATTTCATTTTATTCCATTCTCAAAAACTCTTACATAAACTGAGTAATTTCATTACTCAGGATCTTCCAGATCAAAAACCATACGGTCTGTCTGTTATTATATCTTTTTCTCCAGGTGTTCTACCCTTTTGGTTTCAATTATTTTTTCCAATATTTTGACTATTACACTTGTCAATGATACAGGTCTATAATTAAGGGGGTCTTCGCTGCTGCCACTTTTGTAGATTGGGACGATGTTAGCCTTTTTCCACTATCAGCTACAACTCCTGTAAACAGGGATGCCTGAAAAATCCGTTGAAGTGGAATGCTGAGATCAGGTACACATTCTCTCAGAACTCATGGTGAAATTCCATCTGGATCAACTGCTTTGTTCTTACTTAGGTTCTTTAGCATTTTCTTCACTTCGTCTCTAGACACCTTTATGTGCTCTGTGCTGTTCTCTGGAATTCTTATTGTGTCTGGTTCCCTGAAGATTTCATTTTGTACAAACACACTTTGGAACTTTTTGTTTAATATTTTACACATTTCGTTTTCATTTTCTGTGAATCTTTTTTTCCATTCTTAACCTCTGAATATTATCCTTTACCTGCAATTTGCACTGCACTACCTGCACTATCATCCTTTGTTTCAATCTTCCTCGTAATTTTTGCATCATCAGCAAACATTGAGAGAAACGAGTCATTACCCCCTGGGAGATCATTTACAAATATCAGAAACAGTATAGGTCCAAAGACTGACCCCTGCGGGACTCCCCTTGTAACGTCTCGCCAATCTGAGACCTCACCCCTCACACTGACTCGTTGTCTTCTGTTGCTTAGGTACTACTTTATCCAATGGAGTACCTACCCTTTCACTTCAGCCTGCATCTCCAGCTTTTTCACTAGCCTCTTGTGTGGTACTGTTATCTTGAGGTTATCTTGAGTTTATCTTGAAATGATTTCGGGGCTTTAGTGTCCCCACGGTCCGGTCCTCGACCAGGCCTCCACCCCCAGGAAGCAGCCCGTGACAGCTGACTAACACCCAGGTACCTATTTAACTGCTAGAAAACACGGGCATAGGGTGAAAGAAACTCTGCTCATTGTTTCTCGCCGGCTGGGATCGACCCCGGGACCACAGGATCACAAGTCCAGCGTGCTGTCCGCTCGGCCGACCGGCTCCTTAACTAGACCGCTCTTCCTTGCTAACAGTTCCTCTTTTGTGATTTCGCTCATGAATACCACCTGTCTCCCTCATTACCCTCAGTCCTTCACTGAATTCATACCCACATTTGCTGGAATACACCCTTCATCCAGGCTTCCTGTTCCACCCCATCCTTTGAGTTTGTTCCAGCCATGATTGTCCTCTTGCGTTTGTCACCCCGAGTTCGTGTCCCTGCCATGTTTTCCCTAGGAGTGAGAGAGAGAGAGAGAGAGAGAGAAAGAGGTGTGTGTGTGTGTGTGTGTATTGGGGGGGGGGGAGGTGGGCGAGAGGGAGGGGGATGGTAAGGGTGTGTGGGGTGGATTAGAGTGGGAAGGTTATGGGAGGGTATGGGCCCTATGGGTGGGAGGCTGTGTGTGTACTGTTGGTGCTATGGTGGGAGGGGGTGGGGAGTTGTCTCGGTGTAGGGCGTAGTGTTTTTTTTCACACTTGGGTATCCGAAAACTAGTCCCCACATGAGCTGAACATTTTCCTTAAGGTTCGTTTCCGTTTGTTAACTTATATCCAAGACTAACTATTAAAAATCAATAATACTGTACACCGTTTGACTGACTTTTGAGAGGCTTTACCGTACTGCCAATTCAAAACATCCCACAGCGCAAAGAGGTGTTAAAAGTTCTATTGACAGTCGTGTGTGGGCCTGCTGTCTCCATCCACGCCGCTGCCAGACGTAGATCCCTCCTCCAATCTATCGCCAGTACTCTGTTTCTCGTTCCTCTTTGCACCGATATAGTTCTAATGCTACACGTTTAGAATCACTTCTTCACTATCCTATTCACTATTTGTTATGATCTTCACTATCACATCTAGTTGTGTATACTCTGACCATGCAGTGGCGCACATGCTTGTCCTGGCACTGATGTCGTACCCCTGAACTTGTCTAATATTTACTATCAGACACAATCCATAAATTTGCTAGTTTCCAATTGGTGTGTTGCACTTTGTATTATCACTGAATACCGAATTTCCCGTGTATCCCTCTGATGTCCCGAAATATGAAGCCTTATTGGCGAACGCGGCGTAACGTGACTATCTCCCTCGAGACGTGACTGTGTATGTACTCACCTAGTTGTGTTTGCGGGGATTGAGCTCTGCCTCTTTGGTCCCGCCTCTCAACTGTTAATCAACTGGTGTACAGATTCCTGAGCCTACTGGGCTCTGTCATATCTACATTTGAAACAGTGTATGGAGTCAGCCTCCACCACAACACTACTTAATGCCTTCCATTTGTTAACTACCCTGACACTAAAAAAATTCTTTCTAACGTCTCTGTGGCTCATCTGGGTACTAAGTTTCCACCTGTGTCCCCTTGTTCGTGTTCCACCTGCGCTAAAGAGTTAGTCTTTGTCCACCCTGTCAATTCCCCTGAGAATTTTGTAGGTGGTTATCATGTCTACCCTTACTCTTCTGTTTTCCCGGCTTGTGAGGTTCAGCTCCCTTAGCCTTTCCTTGTAACTCATTCCTCTCAGTTCCGGGACCGTCTGGTGGCATACCTCTGAATCTTCTCTAACTTCGTTTGAGTTTAACTAGGTATGGACTCCAGGCTGGAGCTGCATACTCCAGGATTGGGCTTACATAAGTGGTATACAGGGTTCTGAACGATTCCTTACACAAGTTTCTAAAGGCAGTTCTTATATTGGCCAGTCTAGCATGTGCCGCTGATGATATCCTTTGGATGTGGGTTCTCTGGGAACAGGTTCGGTGTGATATCGACCCCCAGTGTGTGTGTGTGTTTGAGTGTGTTCTTGTGTGTGTGTGTGTGTACTCACCTAGTTGTACTCACCTAGTTATGTTTGCGGGGGTTGAGCTCTGGCTCTTTGGTCCCGCCTCTCAACCGTCAATCAACAGGTGTACAGATTCCTGAGCCTATTGGGCTCTATCATATATACACTTGAAACTGTGTATGGAGTCAGCCTCCACCACATCACCTCCTAATGCATTCCATTTGTCAACCACTCTGACACTAAAAAAGTTCTCTCTAATATCTCTGTGGCTCATTTGGGCACTCAGTTTCCACCTGTGTCCCCTTGTGCGTGTTCCCCTTGTGTTAAATAGACTGTCTTTATCTACCCTATCAATTCCCTTCAGAATCTTGAATGTGGTGATCATGTCCCCCTAACTCTTCTGTCTTCCAGCGAAGTGAGGTTTAATTCCCGTAGTCTCTCCTCGTAGCTCATACCTCTCAGCTCAGGTACTAGTCTGGTGGCAAACCTTTGAACCTTTTTCCAGTTTAGTCTTTTCCTTGACCAGATATGGACTCCATGCTGGGGCTGCATTGTGTGTGTGTGTGTGTGTGCGTGTGTGTGTGTGTGTGTGTGTGTGTGTGTGTGTGTGTCTGTGTGTGTGTGCGTGTGTGTGTGTGTGTGTGTGCGTGTGTGTGTGTGTGTGTTCTTGAGAGTGTGTGTACTCACCTAGTTGTGTTTGTGAGGGTTGAGTTCTGGCTCTTTGGTCTCGCCTCTCAACTGCCAATCAACTGGTGTACAGATTCCTGACCCTACTGGGCTCTATCATATCTGCATTTGAAACTGTGTATGGAGTCAGCCTCCACCACAAAACTACTTAATGCATTCCATTTGTTAATTACCCTGACACTGATTTTTTTTTCTAATGTCACTGTGGCTAATCTTGGTACTAAGTTTCCATCTGTGTCCCCTTGTTCGTGTCTCACCCGTGCTAAAGAGTTTGTCTTTGTCCACCCTGTCAATTCCCCCTGACAATTTTTAGGTGGTTACCATGTCTCCCCTTACTCTTCTGTTTTCCAGGGATGTGAGGTTCAGCTCCTTTAGCCTTTCCTCGTAGCTCATACCTCTCAGTTCCGGGACCAGTCTGGTGGCACACCGCTGAATCTTCTCTAACTTTGTCTTGTGTTTAACTAGGTATTGACTCCAGATTGGAGCTGCACACTCCAGGATTGGTCTTACGTAATTGATATTCAGGGTCCTGAACGATTCCTTACTCAAGTTTCTAAAGGCAGTTCTTATATTGGCCAGTCTAGCATAGGCCGCTGATGATATCCTTTTGATCATCAGCGGCATATGCTAGATGATCACGATCATCACATGATGATGATCACAACACACATGTTTGTGTGTGTGTATTCACCTAGTTGTGTTTTTGCTGGGGGTTGGGCTTTTCACTTTTGGCCCGCTTCTACACTGTCAACTGTTTACTAACTACTACATTTTTTCTCTCTCTTTTTTAGGTAACAAGGGCATTCAAGGTGAAAGAAACTTGGCCCATTTGTTTCTGCCTGGTGCGGGAATCAAATCCGCACCACAAAATTACGAATCCTACGCGCTATCCACCAGGCTATCAGGTGTGTGTTTGTGTGTACTCACCTAGTTGTGCTTGCGGGGGTTGAGCTTTGGCTGTTTGGCCCCCGCTTCTCAACCGTCAATCAACTGGTGTACAAATTCCTGAGCCTACTGGGCTCTATCACATCTACATTTAAAACTGTGTATGGAGTCAGCCTCCACCACAACACTGCCTAATGCATTCCACCTGTTAACTACTCTGACACTGAAAAAGTGCTTTCTAACGTCCCTGTCGCTCATTTGGGTACTCAGTTTCGACCTGTGTCCCTTCTTCGAGTACCACCAGTGTTGAATAGTTTATCCTTGTCTGCCCTGTCAATTCCCCTGAGGATTTTGTAGTTAGTGATCATGTCTCCCCTTACTCTTCTGTCTTCCAGTGTCGTAAGGTGCATTCCCCGCAGTCTTTCCTCGTTACTCTTGCCTCCTAGTTCTGGGACTAGTCTAGTGCTATACCTCTGAACTTTTTCCAGCTTCGTCTTGTGCTTGACAGGGTACGGACTCTATGCTGGGGCCGCATACTCCAGGATTAGTCTTATATATGTCATATACAAGATTCTGAATGATTCCTTACACAGGTTCCTGAAGGCTATTTTAATGGTAGCCAGCCTCGCATAGGCCGCAGACATAATCTTTTTATGTGGGCTTCAGGAGACAGGTTTGGTGTGATATCAACTCCTTGATCTTTGTCTCTGTCCGTTTCATGAAGTACTTCATCTTCTATTCAGTATCCTGTGTCTGGCCTCCTGTTTCCACCGCCTAGTTTCAATACTTTGCATTAACTCAGGTTGAACTTTATCAACCATTTGCTGGATCATTCATTCAGTCTGTCTAGGTCATCTTGTAGCCTCCTACTATCATCCTCTGTTTCAGTCCTTCTCATAACTTTTGCATCATCAGCAAACATTGAGAGAAACGAGTCTATACCCTCTGGGAGATCATTTACATATATCAGAAACAGTATAGGTCCAAGGACTGAACCCTGTGGGACTCTACTTGTGACGTCTCGCCAATCTGATACCTCACCCCTCACAGTGACTCGTTGTCATCTATTGCTTAGGTATTCCCTTATCCAATGGAGTACCTTCCCTTTCACTCCAGCCTGCATCTCCAGCTTTTTCACTAGCCTCTTGTGTGGTACTGTATCTAAGGCTTTGTGGCAATCCAAAAGTATGCAGTCTGCCCACCCTTTTCTCTCTTGCCTGATTTTTGTTGCTTGATCGTAGAATTCAATTAACCCAGGAGGCATGACTTGCCAACCCTGAACCTATGTTGATGCTGGGTTACAAAGTTCTTCGCTCCAGATGTTCCACTAGCTTTCTTCGCACAATCTTCTCCATCAGCGTGCATGGTATGCAGGTTAGGGACACTGGCCTGAAGTTCAGTGCCTCCTGTGTGTGTGCGTGTGTAGTCACCTTGTTGCATTCACCGAATTGTGCTTGCAGGGGTTAAGCTCTGCTCTTTCAGCCCGCTTCTCAACCAACTGTTTCTACTGCTACTATTTTTTTTCTCTCAACACCCTACACACCCCAGGAAGCAGCCCGTGACAGCTGACTAACTCCTAGGTGTGAGGGAATGGAAATTCCCTCAGCTAGTTTTCTAGATAGGCTAGAGTGTAGGGTGGACTCTAGACAGGAAGTTTTCAAACTTCCAGCACTTGTGTGGTGTTGGATGAAAGCTTATGCTTAGGGGTATCTTTTAAGACTAGCCATGAGTCTGTGACTGCTCTGTAGAGAGAGTTGCAGAATTAATCTTGTTTTCTGATAAATGGGACTTGTGAGAGTGAGTGTGGTATGAGAGGGCACTTGCACTCGCTAGCCAATAGTTTCATGAGGGGGGGGGGGGGGAACAGAGGGGTGAACGTCGCCTCTCTCACCTAGGCCTCCTCCGCCTTGTGACATCATGGAACGCCTCAAGGCGTCTCGTCTGTGATTGGTCTAGGCATTTCAGCCTCGAGGTGATGTTTAGGCGTGAACGGCTGTAATTGAAAGCGGCACAATAGGCTCTGCTGGCTTTGTTCTGATTGGTCAAGACAAAGTGGGGGGGGGGGGAGACGGGCATTTTGAATTTCCCTGGCCCGCCAAATCTCGAGTCAAATCTTGCTCGCCTTGGAGGGCGAGTAAGCAGGCTGTATGCCCATGAAGGTCGGGGTGGCGTGTCTGCCACCTCTACCCCCCATTATCGCCGTGTTATCTTCATTATTCTTCGCACAAGGTAATCCTGCCATTGTGGACCGTGTCTGGATCCAATTTACGTGATCTTGTGCCAAGGAGTAAAGAAAGAACTGTGTAAGACTCTAGGAGACAGTGTTCACCCATGAGGCACCAGGCAAGCCTCGTGGTGTATCAGATGTGGTTGCTCACATCTGGTGTTATGTGTTATCCTGTCTATGTTAACGGACAATTGGTGGAATAGGGCCGGGCCTCACAGTGTAATTGAGGTGAGATTACAGACTGCTGTTGGACTTTGAAATTCCACCTTGCCATGTCCGCCATGTTGTGTCGCCCGCCATTATCACACCTGATGTACGAGCAACCCCCGCTCGTGGTGTGTGTGGGCGTGTGAGTGAATCTGCCACCCACGTTGTGTACGCCTGAGGCCGCCCCCAGCCTCAGGCTGCCCCCAGCCTGAGGCCGCCCCCAGCCTGAGGCAACTGCTCTGTGGCAAGACACCGTGGGGGCCACGCGATAGCCACACCCTGGCCACCCGCCTGTGGACCACACCAGTCACCCCGCGTGCCCCCTCATCCTGCGTGGGGTGCTGCGACCGTCTCGCGCTACCCCGTGGCCACCCCCCTTGGGCCACGTGATGACCACATGCCTTGGCCACCCCCTTTGGCCACACCTAGTTGAAGCACGTGGGAGCTAGCTAGGTGTTCTTCAGCAAGTGTGGTTGTGACCGGGGGAGTGAATGTAAGAGAGTGGTAACGTGAGTACTCATTATTATGTAATGTAAGTTACAGTGTCTCAGGACTGATGTTAATTCCGGTACCAGCTGTGTTGTCCCATAGGGCCTGCCAGGCGAGGGAAACAGCTGAGAGGCAGCTGTCTGTACTGACGTCAAGGTGACTGTGTAGTGACGTGAGTGTATACAGAACCACACATGTAGATGTATAGATATATTTTGTGTGTAGACTGACTCGAGTAGGTAAACCGGTCAGTGTAGATATTTCTCCCATATAAGTGATTGTTGATCTGTCGATTCAATATATATCGTTCAGAGTCAAGATTAATGCCATGTTGCGGCATGTTAATTATATCATTTACAGAAGTAGGCAGACCAGTGTAGACCAGTGGGTCTTTCATAGTAGGCCGAGAACTGCGTTCTGGCTACTAGGTACGACATATATATATATATATATATATATATATATATATATATGCGGAAAATCCACAGAGAAATATGAAAGGAGGTGAACGTTTCGGCTTTGTTAAAGCCTTTGTCAACACCAGACTGACTAAGGAGAAGGGAGAAGGGGAGGATATATAGGCCGACACCTGACCAACCCATCCCTAGGGTTGGTCAGGTGTAATTAACCAAAAAAGGTATAGCTTAGCTTAGAATGGTCAAAGAGGTTAAGCGGTCACTGTTGTGCAATATTATAACTTAAAAATGGATCAAGTTTGTACATTCCAGTACTAACATTAAGAAGATTTGGACACTGACTGATTAGAGCAGACTCAATCAAATTCCGTTCCACGAAATCCCCACAATTGGTAATGGTTAATGGAGAAGGGGAGGATATATAGGCCGACACCTGACCAACCCATCCCTAGGGTTGGTCAGGTGTAATTAACCAAAAAAGGTATAGCTTAGCTTAGAATGGTCAAAGAGGATTAAGCGGTCAGAGAATAAGGATGAAAGATTAAAGAAAAGCCTCATGAACACACAATATATGAATATACAATTATAATGAGACATTGTAAGCCTCTCTATCAGAGTTGTTTCTTAAACTGTTGTGCAATATTATAACTTAAAAATGGATCAAGTTTGTACATTCCAGTACTAACATTAAGAAGATTTGGACACTGACTGATTAGAGCAGACTCAATCAAATTCCGTTCCACGAAATCCCCACAATTGGTAATGGTTTTTGCCCCATTCCAGTTAATATTGTGATCGCATAAACTCGTATGTAGATACAATGCATTAGACGTTTGGGCAGTTCTTATACTATAAGCATGTTGTGACAACCGCAATTGTAAGGACTTTCCTGTTTGTCCAAGGTACACAGAATCACAATCATTGCAGAGAATCGAATACACACAACCTGCTGTATCAGGGGAGTTTTTTATTAAATTGGATTTGATCGTACTATTAGTAAACACCAAATTTATATTAAGTTTCTTAAAAATCAGAGACAATTTTTCAAGTCCACTCGCATAAGGTACCACCAATGAGTTAATAATTTTTGGTTTCGCCTTAGGGACGTGATTATAAAACGTACGCTTGGCTTGTACAAACGAGAAATCCAAAAACCTCTTAGGATATTGTAAACTCTTCCCAATTTCATATATTTTAGCAATCTCTTCATCAAAAAACTCAGGGCTGCAAATCCTCAAAGCTCGTAGAAACATTCCTGAAAATACTGCCTGTTTAACTTTACTATGATGATTCGAATAAAAATGAACATACGACCCCACGTTGGTAGGTTTCCTATACACATTAAATTTGAACTTTCTAGTGACTCTATGAATCATAATGTCCAAAAACGGAAGAGTACCATTTTCCTCAGTTTCACAAGTGAATTTTATTGAAGGTACCAAAGAATTGAGTTCATTAAGAAAAACTATCTGGTCTTTGTTGCACGGCCATAAGCACAAAATATCATCAACATACCTAAACCAAACTACATTAGCCGGGATAATCCTGGATAATATTTTTGTTTCAAAGAATTCCATATACAAATTGCTTAAAACTGGGGACAGGGGATTGCCCATCGCCATACCAAATGTTTGTTTGAAAAATTTTCCATTAAAACTAAAATAATTGTCTTTTATACACAATTTAATAAGTTCCAATACTTTATTGGTCTGCAAGCTCAAATTATATTTAGGCAGTTCCTCACGTAGAAATTCTAACAGATCATCAACAGGAACTTTAGTGAATAAAGAGGTCACATCGAAACTTATAAGTTTAAAATCTAAATTTAAATTCAGTGTGGATAGCTTATTAACTAAGTCCACATTGTTTGTCAAGTGTGAGTTGGAAATAGTACCAACTATAGGGAACAAATCTTTGACTAACCACTTAGAGAGTTTATAAGCCGCCGAACCAATTGAACTAATAATCGGCCTTGCCGGATTATATGGCTTATGAGTTTTTATAAGACCATACATGTAAGGAAGAGAGGGGGATCGACTTGTTAGCCTAGATATCAACTCTTTATCGCCTTTACACACAGTTTTAAGAGTTTTGTTAAAATGTGCAATCACTTTTTCAGTAGGATCTCTGTTAACCAATAGATAAGTATCCCTGTCTTCCAAGAGTAACTCCATTTTTCGGACATAGTCATCTTTATTCATAATAACTACTGCATTTGACTTATCAGCCTTGGTAATATGTAATGAACTATCTTTTTTGAGATTTTTGAACGCATGAACAAATCGACTTGGACAATTAGGAACAGAATTGTTAAGTAAAACGCCATACATCATACCTTTGCACACATTAATATCTTCAACTGAGACATTGCTATACTTTTCAAGATTGCTGAAACCTTTGGCAATATCTACATAATTGACTGTTCCGTTAGATGTGGCAAAGCTCAGGCCATATCCTAATGCAGTAATCGTGTCATTATCAAGCTGTCTATCCGAGAGGTTTATAACAAAATCCCGGTTGGAGTGTTTATTTTGGAGAGTGTATTTATAAATTTGAAGTTCGTGAATGTTTTAAAGTTGTGAATAACTGTAAGTACGCTTTTCTCCAAGCCATTCCGCCTGAGTGGAACCGTTGTATGATGGATTACTGTTATACTACTTTGAGGTCTACCTGCAGAAAGGTGAGTACTAAACTTGATTTCAAATTAAAGAAACTTATTCAACAAAGTGATTGGAATAAACACTCCAACCGGGATTTTGTTATAAACCTCTCGGATAGACAGCTTGATAATGACACGATTACTGCATTAGGATATGGCCTGAGCTTTGCCACATCTAACGGAACAGTCAATTATGTAGATATTGCCAAAGGTTTCAGCAATCTTGAAAAGTATAGCAATGTCTCAGTTGAAGATATTAATGTGTGCAAAGGTATGATGTATGGCGTTTTACTTAACAATTCTGTTCCTAATTGTCCAAGTCGATTTGTTCATGCGTTCAAAAATCTCAAAAAAGATAGTTCATTACATATTACCAAGGCTGATAAGTCAAATGCAGTAGTTATTATGAATAAAGATGACTATGTCCGAAAAATGGAGTTACTCTTGGAAGACAGGGATACTTATCTATTGGTTAACAGAGATCCTACTGAAAAAGTGATTGCACATTTTAACAAAACTCTTAAAACTGTGTGTAAAGGCGATAAAGAGTTGATATCTAGGCTAACAAGTCGATCCCCCTCTCTTCCTTACATGTATGGTCTTATAAAAACTCATAAGCCATATAATCCGGCAAGGCCGATTATTAGTTCAATTGGTTCGGCGGCTTATAAACTCTCTAAGTGGTTAGTCAAAGTTTTGTTCCCTATAGTTGGTACTATTTCCAACTCACACTTGACAAACAATGTGGACTTAGTTAATAAGCTATCCACACTGAATTTAAATTTTAATTTTAAACTTATAAGTTTCGATGTGACCTCTTTATTCACTAAAGTTCCTGTTGATGATCTGTTAGAATTTCTACGTGAGGAACTGCCTAAATATAATTTGAGCTTGCAGACCAATAAAGTATTGGAACTTATTAAATTGTGTATAAAAGACAATTATTTTAGTTTTAATGGAAAATTTTTCAAACAAACATTTGGTATGGCGATGGGCAATCCCCTGTCCCCAGTTTTAAGCAATTTGTATATGGAATTCTTTGAAACAAAAATATTATCCAGGATTATCCCGGCTAATGTAGTTTGGTTTAGGTATGTTGATGATATTTTGTGCTTATGGCCGTGCAACAAAGACCAGATAGTTTTTCTTAATGAACTCAATTCTTTGGTACCTTCAATAAAATTCACTTGTGAAACTGAGGAAAATGGTACTCTTCCGTTTTTGGACATTATGATTCATAGAGTCACTAGAAAGTTCAAATTTAATGTGTATAGGAAACCTACCAACGTGGGGTCGTATGTTCATTTTTATTCGAATCATCATAGTAAAGTTAAACAGGCAGTATTTTCAGGAATGTTTCTACGAGCTTTGAGGATTTGCAGCCCTGAGTTTTTTGATGAAGAGATTGCTAAAATATATGAAATTGGGAAGAGTTTACAATATCCTAAGAGGTTTTTGGATTTCTCGTTTGTACAAGCCAAGCGTACGTTTTATAATCACGTCCCTAAGGCGAAACCAAAAATTATTAACTCATTGGTGGTACCTTATGCGAGTGGACTTGAAAAATTGTCTCTGATTTTTAAGAGACTTAATATAAATTTGGTGTTTACTAATAGTACGATCAAATCCAATTTAATAAAAAACTCCCCTGATACAGCAGGTTGTGTGTATTCGATTCCCTGCAATGATTGTGATTCTGTGTACCTTGGACAAACAGGAAAGTCCTTACAATTGCGGTTGTCACAACATGCTTATAGTATAAGAACTGCCCAAACGTCTAATGCATTGTATCTACATACGAGTTTATGCTATCACAATATTAACTGGAATGGGGCAAAAACCATTACCAATTGTGGGGATTTCGTGGAACGGAATTTGATTGAGTCTGCTCTAATCAGTCAGTGTCCAAATCTTCTTAATGTTAGTACTGGAATGTACAAACTTGATCCATTTTTAAGTTATAATATTGCACAACAGTGACCGCTTAATCCTCTTTGACCATTCTAAGCTAAGCTATACCTTTTTTGGTTAATTACACCTGACCAACCCTAGGGATGGGTTGGTCAGGTGTCGGCCTATATATCCTCCCCTTCTCCCTTCTCCTTAGTCAGTCTGGTGTTGACAAAGGCTTTAACAAAGCCGAAACGTTCACCTCCTTTCATATTTCTCTGTGGATTTTCCGCATATATATATATATATATATATGTCGTACCTAGTAGCCAGAACGCAGTTCTCGGCCTACTATGAAAGACCCGATTTGCCTAATAAGCCAAGTTTTCCTGAATTAATATATTTTCTCTATTTTTTTTCTTATGAAATGATAAAACTACCCATTTCATTATGTATGTGGTCAATTTTTTTTTATTAGAGTCAAAATTAACTTAGATATATAGCCGAACGTAACCAACCCAGAAGTGACTCGAAGTGGAGTATGGGTTCGAGTCACTTCTGGGGTGTGAGTTTTCAGTTGCATATTGTCCTGGGGACCATTCAGGCTTGTTCGCATTTGTGTTCCTCACGTGTGCCCCAAAGAATGAGGTGATTTGGTAAAATGCTATGCCCAAGATTACTATCCGAGTGCCGGCGGTGGGGTGGTTCAAATAGCCTCGGCTATCACCTCATTATGTCCGGTCGTGATGGTCAAGTGGATTAAGGCGTCTTGTACATACCAGTTGCGTTGCTCCTGGGAGTATGGGTTCGAGTCACTTCTGGGGTGTGAGTTTTCAGTTGCATATTGTCCTGGGGACCATTCAGGCTTGTTCGCATTTGTGTTCCTCACGTGTGCCCCAAAGAATGAGGTGATTTGGTAAAATGCTATGCCCAAGATTACTATCCGAGTGCCGGAGGTGGGGTGGTTCAAATAGCCTCGGCTATCACCTCATTATGTCCGGTCGTGATGGTCAAGTGGATTAAGGCGTCTTGTACATACCAGTTGCGTTGCTCCTGGGAGTATGGGTTCGAGTCACTTCTGGGGTGTGAGTTTTCAGTTGCATATTGTCCTGGGGACCATTCAGGCTTGTTCGCATTTGTGTTCCTCACGTGTGCCCCAAAGAATGAGGTGATTTGGTACAATGCTATGCCCAAGATTACTATCCGAGTGCCGGCGGTGGGGTGGTTCAAATAGCCTCGGCTATCACCTCATTATGTCCGGTCGTGATGGTCAAGTGGATTAAGGCGTCTTGTACATACCAGTTGCGTTGCTCCTGGGAGTATGGGTTCGAGTCACTTCTGGGGTGTGAGTTTTCAGTTGCATATTGTCCTGGGGACCATTCAGGCTTGTTCGCATTTGTGTTCCTCACGTGTGCCCCAAAGAATGAGGTGATTTGGTAAAATGCTATGCCCAAGATTACTATCCGAGTGCCGGCGGTGGGGTGGTTCAAATAGCCTCGGCTATCACCTCATTATGTCCGGTCGTGATGGTCAAGTGGATTAAGGCGTCTTGTACATACCAGTTGCGTTGCTCCTGGGAGTATGGGTTCGAGTCACTTCTGGGGTGTGAGTTTTCAGTTGCATATTGTCCTGGGGACCATTCAGGCTTGTTCGCATTTGTGTTCCTCACGTGTGCCCCAAAGAATGAGGTGATTTGGTAAAATGCTATGCCCAAGATTACTATCCGAGTGCCGGTGGTGGGGTGGTTCAAATAGCCTCGGCTATCACCTCATTATGTCCGGTCGTGATGGTCAAGTGGATTAAGGCGTCTTGTACATAACAGTTGCGTTGCTCCTGGGAGTATGGGTTCGAGTCACTTCTGGTGTGTGAGTTTTCAGTTGCATATTGTCCTGGGGACCATTCAGGCTTGTTCGCATTTGTGTTCCTCACGTGTGCCCCAAAGAATGAGGTGATTTGGTAAAATGCTATGCCCAAGATTACTATCCGAGTGCCGGCGGTGGGGTGGTTCAAATAGCCTCGGCTATCACCTCATTATGTCCGGTCGTGATGGTCAAGTGGATTAAGGCGTCTTGTACATACCAGTTGCGTTGCTCCTGGGAGTATGGGTTCGAGTCACTTCTGGGGTGTGAGTTTTCAGTTGCATATTGTCCTGGGGACCATTCAGGCTTGTTCGCATTTGTGTTCCTCACGTGTGCCCCAAAGAATAAGGTGATTTGGTAAAATGCTATGCCCAAGATTACTATCCGAGTCCTGGCGGTGGGGTGGTTTAAATAGCCTCGGCTATCACCTCATTATGTCCGGTCGTGATGGTCAAGTGGATTAAGGCGTCTTGTACATACCAGTTGCGTTGCTCCTGGGAGTATGGGTTCGAGTCACTTCTGGGGTGTGAGTTTTCAGTTGCATATTGTCCTGGGGACCATTCAGGCTTGTTCGCATTTGTGTTCCTCACGTGTGCCCCAAAGAATGAGGTGATTTGGTAAAATGCTATGCCCAAGATTACTATCCGAGTGCCGGCGGTGGGGTGGTTCAAATAGCCTCGGCTATCACCTCATTATGTCCGGTCGTGATGGTCAAGTGGATTAAGGCGTCTTGTACATACCAGTTGCGTTGCTCCTGGGAGTATGGGTTCGAGTCACTTCTGGGGTGTGAGTTTTCAGTTGCATATTGTCCTGGGGACCATTCAGGCTTGTTCGCATTTGTGTTCCTCACGTGTGCCCCAAAGAATGAGGTGATTTGGTAAAATGCTATGCCCAAGATTACTATCCGAGTGCCGGTGGTGGGGTGGTTCAAATAGCCTCGGCTATCACCTCATTATGTCCGGTCGTGATGGTCAAGTGGATTAAGGCGTCTTGTACATACCAGTTGCGTTGCTCCTGGGAGTATGGGTTCGAGTCACTTCTGGGGTGTGAGTTTTCAGTTGCATATTGTCCTGGGGACCATTCAGGCTTGTTCGCATTTGTGTTCCTCACGTGTGCCCCAAAGAATGAGGTGATTTGGTAAAATGCTATGCCCAAGATTACTATCCGAGTGCCGGCGGTGGGGTGGTTCAAATAGCCTCGGCTATCACCTCATTATGTCCGGTCGTGATGGTCAAGTGGATTAAGGCGTCTTGTACATACCAGTTGCGTTGCTCCTGGGAGCATGGGTTCGAGTCACTTCTGGGGTGTGAGTTTTCAGTTGCATATTGTCCTGGGGACCATTCAGGCTTGTTCGCATTTGTGTTCCTCACGTGTGCCCCAAAGAATGAGGTGATTTGGTAAAATGCTATGCCCAAGATTACAATCCGAGTGCCGGAGGTGGGGTGGTTCAAATAGCCTCGGCTATCACCTCATTATGTCCGGTCGTGATGGTCAAGTGGATTAAGGCGTCTTGTACATACCAGTTGCGTTGCTCCTGGGAGTATGGGTTCGAGTCACTTCTGGGGTGTGAGTTTTCAGTTGCATATTGTCCTGGGGACCATTCAGGCTTGTTCGCATTTGTGTTCCTCACGTGTGCCCCAAAGAATAAGGTGATTTGGTAAAATGCTATGCCCAAGATTACTATCCGAGTGCCGGCGGTGGGGTGGTTCAAATAGCCTCGGCTATCACCTCATTATGTCCGGTTGTGATGGTCAAGTGGATTAAGGCGTCTTGTACATACCAGTTGCGTTGCTCCTGGGAGTATGGGTTCGAGTCACTTCTGGGGTGTGAGTTTTCAGTTGCATATTGTCCTGGGGACCATTCAGGCTTGTTCGCATTTGTGTTCCTCACGTGTGCCCCAAAGAATGAGGTGATTTGGTAAAATGCTATGCCCAAGATTACTATCCGAGTGCCGGTGGTGGGGTGGTTCAAATAGCCTCGGCTATCACCTCATTATGTCCGGTCGTGATGGTCAAGTGGATTAAGGCGTCTTGTACATAACAGTTGCGTTGCTCCTGGGAGTATGGGTTCGAGTCACTTCTGGTGTGTGAGTTTTCAGTTGCATATTGTCCTGGGGACCATTCAGGCTTGTTCGCATTTGTGTTCCTCACGTGTGCCCCAAAGAATGAGGTGATTTGGTAAAATGCTATGCCCAAGATTACTATCCGAGTGCCGGCGGTGGGGTGGTTCAAATAGCCTCGGCTATCACCTCATTATGTCCGGTCGTGATGGTCAAGTGGATTAAGGCGTCTTGTACATACCAGTTGCGTTGCTCCTGGGAGTATGGGTTCGAGTCACTTCTGGGGTGTGAGTTTTCAGTTGCATATTGTCCTGGGGACCATTCAGGCTTGTTCGCATTTGTGTTCCTCACGTGTGCCCCAAAGAATAAGGTGATTTGGTAAAATGCTATGCCCAAGATTACTATCCGAGTCCTGGCGGTGGGGTGGTTTAAATAGCCTCGGCTATCACCTCATTATGTCCGGTCGTGATGGTCAAGTGGATTAAGGCGTCTTGTACATACCAGTTGCGTTGCTCCTGGGAGTATGGGTTCGAGTCACTTCTGGGGTGTGAGTTTTCAGTTGCATATTGTCCTGGGGACCATTCAGGCTTGTTCGCATTTGTGTTCCTCACGTGTGCCCCAAAGAATGAGGTGATTTGGTAAAATGCTATGCCCAAGATTACTATCCGAGTGCCGGCGGTGGGGTGGTTCAAATAGCCTCGGCTATCACCTCATTATGTCCGGTCGTGATGGTCAAGTGGATTAAGGCGTCTTGTACATACCAGTTGCGTTGCTCCTGGGAGTATGGGTTCGAGTCACTTCTGGGGTGTGAGTTTTCAGTTGCATATTGTCCTGGGGACCATTCAGGCTTGTTCGCATTTGTGTTCCTCACGTGTGCCCCAAAGAATGAGGTGATTTGGTAAAATGCTATGCCCAAGATTACTATCCGAGTGCCGGTGGTGGGGTGGTTCAAATAGCCTCGGCTATCACCTCATTATGTCCGGTCGTGATGGTCAAGTGGATTAAGGCGTCTTGTACATACCAGTTGCGTTGCTCCTGGGAGTATGGGTTCGAGTCACTTCTGGGGTGTGAGTTTTCAGTTGCATATTGTCCTGGGGACCATTCAGGCTTGTTCGCATTTGTGTTCCTCACGTGTGCCCCAAAGAATGAGGTGATTTGGTAAAATGCTATGCCCAAGATTACTATCCGAGTGCCGGCGGTGGGGTGGTTCAAATAGCCTCGGCTATCACCTCATTATGTCCGGTCGTGATGGTCAAGTGGATTAAGGCGTCTTGTACATACCAGTTGCGTTGCTCCTGGGAGCATGGGTTCGAGTCACTTCTGGGGTGTGAGTTTTCAGTTGCATATTGTCCTGGGGACCATTCAGGCTTGTTCGCATTTGTGTTCCTCACGTGTGCCCCAAAGAATGAGGTGATTTGGTAAAATGCTATGCCCAAGATTACTATCCGAGTGCCGGAGGTGGGGTGGTTCAAATAGCCTCGGCTATCACCTCATTATGTCCGGTCGTGATGGTCAAGTGGATTAAGGCGTCTTGTACATACCAGTTGCGTTGCTCCTGGGAGTATGGGTTCGAGTCACTTCTGGGGTGTGAGTTTTCAGTTGCATATTGTCCTGGGGACCATTCAGGCTTGTTCGCATTTGTGTTCCTCACGTGTGCCCCAAAGAATAAGGTGATTTGGTAAAATGCTATGCCCAAGATTACTATCCGAGTGCCGGCGGTGGGGTGGTTCAAATAGCCTCGGCTATCACCTCATTATGTCCGGTTGTGATGGTCAAGTGGATTAAGGCGTCTTGTACATACCAGTTGCGTTGCTCCTGGGAGTATGGGTTCGAGTCACTTCTGGGGTGTGAGTTTTCAGTTGCATATTGTCCTGGGGACCATTCAGGCTTGTTCGCATTTGTGTTCCTCACGTGTGCCCCAAAGAATGAGGTGATTTGGTAAAATGCTATGCCCAAGATTACTATCCGAGTGCCGGCGGTGGGGTGGTTCAAATAGCCTCGGCTATCACCTCATTATGTCCGGTCGTGATGGTCAAGTGGATTAAGGCGTCTTGTACATACCAGTTGCGTTGCTCCTGGGAGTATGGGTTCGAGTCACTTCTGGGGTGTGAGTTTTCAGTTGCATATTGTCCTGGGGACCATTCAGGCTTGTTCGCATTTGTGTTCCTCACGTGTGCCCCAAAGAATAAGGTGATTTGGTAAAATGCTATGCCCAAGATTACTATCCGAGTCCTGGCGGTGGGGTGGTTTAAATAGCCTCGGCTATCACCTCATTATGTCCGGTCGTGATGGTCAAGTGGATTAAGGCGTCTTGTACATACCAGTTGCGTTGCTCCTGGGAGTATGGGTTCGAGTCACTTCTGGGGTGTGAGTTTTCAGTTGCATATTGTCCTGGGGACCATTCAGGCTTGTTCGCATTTGTGTTCCTCACGTGTGCCCCAAAGAATGAGGTGATTTGGTAAAATGCTATGCCCAAGATTACTATCCGAGTGCCGGCGGTGGGGTGGTTCAAATAGCCTCGGCTATCACCTCATTATGTCCGGTCGTGATGGTCAAGTGGATTAAGGCGTCTTGTACATACCAGTTGCGTTGCTCCTGGGAGTATGGGTTCGAGTCACTTCTGGGGTGTGAGTTTTCAGTTGCATATTGTCCTGGGGACCATTCAGGCTTGTTCGCATTTGTGTTCCTCACGTGTGCCCCAAAGAATGAGGTGATTTGGTAAAATGCTATGCCCAAGATTACTATCCGAGTGCCGGTGGTGGGGTGGTTCAAATAGCCTCGGCTATCACCTCATTATGTCCGGTCGTGATGGTCAAGTGGATTAAGGCGTCTTGTACATACCAGTTGCGTTGCTCCTGGGAGTATGGGTTCGAGTCACTTCTGGGGTGTGAGTTTTCAGTTGCATATTGTCCTGGGGACCATTCAGGCTTGTTCGCATTTGTGTTCCTCACGTGTGCCCCAAAGAATGAGGTGATTTGGTAAAATGCTATGCCCAAGATTACTATCCGAGTGCCGGCGGTGGGGTGGTTCAAATAGCCTCGGCTATCACCTCATTATGTCCGGTCGTGATGGTCAAGTGGATTAAGGCGTCTTGTACATACCAGTTGCGTTGCTCCTGGGAGCATGGGTTCGAGTCACTTCTGGGGTGTGAGTTTTCAGTTGCATATTGTCCTGGGGACCATTCAGGCTTGTTCGCATTTGTGTTCCTCACGTGTGCCCCAAAGAATGAGGTGATTTGGTAAAATGCTATGCCCAAGATTACTATCCGAGTGCCGGAGGTGGGGTGGTTCAAATAGCCTCGGCTATCACCTCATTATGTCCGGTCGTGATGGTCAAGTGGATTAAGGCGTCTTGTACATACCAGTTGCGTTGCTCCTGGGAGTATGGGTTCGAGTCACTTCTGGGGTGTGAGTTTTCAGTTGCATATTGTCCTGGGGACCATTCAGGCTTGTTCGCATTTGTGTTCCTCACGTGTGCCCCAAAGAATAAGGTGATTTGGTAAAATGCTATGCCCAAGATTACTATCCGAGTGCCGGCGGTGGGGTGGTTCAAATAGCCTCGGCTATCACCTCATTATGTCCGGTTGTGATGGTCAAGTGGATTAAGGCGTCTTGTACATACCAGTTGCGTTGCTCCTGGGAGTATGGGTTCGAGTCACTTCTGGGGTGTGAGTTTTCAGTTGCATATTGTCCTGGGGACCATTCAGGCTTGTTCGCATTTGTGTTCCTCACGTGTGCCCCAAAGAATGAGGTGATTTGGTAAAATGCTATGCCCAAGATTACTATCCGAGTGCCGGCGGTGGGGTGGTTCAAATAGCCTCGGCTATCACCTCATTATGTCCGGTCGTGATGGTCAAGTGGATTAAGGCGTCTTGTACATACCAGTTGCGTTGCTCCTGGGAGTATGGGTTCGAGTCACTTCTGGGGTGTGAGTTTTCAGTTGCATATTGTCCTGGGGACCATTCAGGCTTGTTCGCATTTGTGTTCCTCACGTGTGCCCCAAAGAATGAGGTGATTTGGTAAAATGCTATGCCCAAGATTACTATCCGAGTGCCGGTGGTGGGGTGGTTCAAATAGCCTCGGCTATCACCTCATTATGTCCGGTCGTGATGGTCAAGTGGATTAAGGCGTCTTGTACATACCAGTTGCGTTGCTCCTGGGAGTATGGGTTCGAGTCACTTCTGGGGTGTGAGTTTTCAGTTGCATATTGTCCTGGGGACCATTCAGGCTTGTTCGCATTTGTGTTCCTCACGTGTGCCCCAAAGAATGAGGTGATTTGGTAAAATGCTATGCCCAAGATTACTATCCGAGTGCCGGCGGTGGGGTGGTTCAAATAGCCTCGGCTATCACCTCATTATGTCCATTCGTGATGGTCAAGTGGATTAAGGCGTCTTGTACATACCAGTTGCGTTGCTCCTGGGAGTATGGGTTCGAGTCACTTCTGGGGTGTGAGTTTTCAGTTGCATATTGTCCTGGGGACCATTCAGGCTTGTTCGCATTTGTGTTCCTCACGTGTGCCCCAAAGAATGAGGTGATTTGGTAAAATGCTATGCCCAAGATTACTATCCGAGTGCCGGCGGTGGGGTGGTTCAAATAGCCTCGGCTATCACCTCATTATGTCCGGTCGTGATGGTCAAGTGGATTAAGGCGTCTTGTACATACCAGTTGCGTTGCTCCTGGGAGTATGGGTTCGAGTCACTTCTGGGGTGTGAGTTTTCAGTTGCATATTGTCCTGGGGACCATTCAGGCTTGTTCGCATTTGTGTTCCTCACGTGTGCCCCAAAGAATGAGGTGATTTGGTAAAATGCTATGCCCAAGATTACTATCCGAGTGCCGGTGGTGGGGTGGTTCAAATAGCCTCGGCTATCACCTCATTATGTCCGGTCGTGATGGTCAAGTGGATTAAGGCGTCTTGTACATACCAGTTGCGTTGCTCCTGGGAGTATGGGTTCGAGTCACTTCTGGGGTGTGAGTTTTCAGTTGCATATTGTCCTGGGGACCATTCAGGCTTGTTCGCATTTGTGTTCCTCACGTGTGCCCCAAAGAATGAGGTGATTTGGTAAAATGCTATGCCCAAGATTACTATCCGAGTGCCGGCAGTGGGGTGGTTCAAATAGCCTCGGCTATCACCTCATTGTGTCCGGTCGTGATGGTCAAGTGGATTAAGGCGTCTTGTACATACCAGTTGCGTTGCTCCTGGGAGTATGGGTTCGAGTCACTTCTGGGGTGTGAGTTTTCAGTTGCATATTGTCCTGGGGACCATTCAGGCTTGTTCGCATTTGTGTTCCTCACGTGTGCCCCAAAGAATGAGGTGATTTGGTAAAATGCTATGCCCAAGATTACTATCCGAGTGCCGGAGGTGGGGTGGTTCAAATAGCCTCGGCTATCACCTCATTATGTCCGGTCGTGATGGTCAAGTGGATTAAGGCGTCTTGTACATACCAGTTGCGTTGCTCCTGGGAGTATGGGTTCGAGTCACTTCTGGGGTGTGAGTTTTCAGTTGCATATTGTCCTGGGGACCATTCAGGCTTGTTCGCATTTGTGTTCCTCACGTGTGCCCCAAAGAATAAGGTGATTTGGTAAAATGCTATGCCCAAGATTACTATCCGAGTGCCGGCGGTGGGGTGGTTCAAATAGCCTCGGCTATCACCTCATTATGTCCGGTCGTGATGGTCAAGTGGATTAAGGCGTCTTGTACATACCAGTTGCGTTGCTCCTGGGAGTATGGGTTCGAGTCACTTCTGGGGTGTGAGTTTTCAGTTGCATATTGTCCTGGGGACCATTCAGGCTTGTTCGCATTTGTGTTCCTCACGTGTGCCCCAAAGAATGAGGTGATTTGGTAAAATGCTATGCCCAAGATTACTATCCGAGTGCCGGCGGTGGGGTGGTTCAAATAGCCTCGGCTATCACCTCATTATGTCCGGTCGTGATGGTCAAGTGGATTAAGGCGTCTTGTACATACCAGTTGCGTTGCTCCTGGGAGTATGGGTTCGAGTCACTTCTGGGGTGTGAGTTTTCAGTTGCATATTGTCCTGGGGACCATTCAGGCTTGTTCGCATTTGTGTTCCTCACGTGTGCCCCAAAGAATGAGGTGATTTGGTAAAATGCTATGCCCAAGATTACTATCCGAGTGCCGGTGGTGGGGTGGTTCAAATAGCCTCGGCTATCACCTCATTATGTCCGGTCGTGATGGTCAAGTGGATTAAGGCGTCTTGTACATACCAGTTGCGTTGCTCCTGGGAGTATGGGTTCGAGTCACTTCTGGGGTGTGAGTTTTCAGTTGCATATTGTCCTGGGGACCATTCAGGCTTGTTCGCATTTGTGTTCCTCACGTGTGCCCCAAAGAATGAGGTGATTTGGTAAAATGCTATGCCCAAGATTACTATCCGAGTGCCGGCGGTGGGGTGGTTCAAATAGCCTCGGCTATCACCTCATTATGTCCGGTCGTGATGGTCAAGTGGATTAAGGCGTCTTGTACATACCAGTTGCGTTGCTCCTGGGAGTATGGGTTCGAGTCACTTCTGGGGTGTGAGTTTTCAGTTGCATATTGTCCTGGGGACCATTCAGGCTTGTTCGCATTTGTGTTCCTCACGTGTGCCCCAAAGAATGAGGTGATTTGGTAAAATGCTATGCCCAAGATTACTATCCGAGTGCCGGCGGTGGGGTGGTTCAAATAGCCTCGGCTATCACCTCATTATGTCCGGTCGTGATGGTCAAGTGGATTAAGGCGTCTTGTACATACCAGTTGCGTTGCTCCTGGGAGTATGGGTTCGAGTCACTTCTGGGGTGTGAGTTTTCAGTTGCATATTGTCCTGGGGACCATTCAGGCTTGTTCGCATTTGTGTTCCTCACGTGTGCCCCAAAGAATGAGGTGATTTGGTAAAATGCTATGCCCAAGATTACTATCCGAGTGCCGGTGGTGGGGTGGTTCAAATAGCCTCGGCTATCACCTCATTATGTCCGGTCGTGATGGTCAAGTGGATTAAGGCGTCTTGTACATACCAGTTGCGTTGCTCCTGGTAGTATGGGTTCGAGTCACTTCTGGGGTGTGAGTTTTCAGTTGCATATTGTCCTGGGGACCATTCAGGCTTGTTCGCATTTGTGTTCCTCACGTGTGCCCCAAAGAATGAGGTGATTTGGTAAAATGCTATGCCCAAGATTACTATCCGAGTGCCGGCGGTGGGGTGGTTCAAATAGTCTCGGCTATCACCTCATTGTGTCCGGTCGTGATGGTCAAGTGGATTAAGGCGTCTTGTACATACCAGTTGCGTTGCTCCTGGGAGTATGGGTTCGAGTCACTTCTGGGGTGTGAGTTTTCAGTTGCATATTGTCCTGGGGACCATTCAGGCTTGTTCGCATTTGTGTTCCTCACGTGTGCCCCAAAGAATGAGGTGATTTGGTAAAATGCTATGCCCAAGATTACTATCCGAGTGCCGGCGGTGGGGTGGTTCAAATAGCCTCGGCTATCACCTCATTATGTCCGGTCGTGATGGTCAAGTGGATTAAGGCGTCTTGTACATACCAGTTGCGTTGCTCCTGGGAGTATGGGTTCGAGTCACTTCTGGGGTGTGAGTTTTCAGTTGCATATTGTCCTGGGGACCATTCAGGCTTGTTCGCATTTGTGTTCCTCACGTGTGCCCCAAAGAATGAGGTGATTTGGTAAAATGCTATGCCCAAGATTACTATCCGAGTGCCGGAGGTGGGGTGGTTCAAATAGCCTCGGCTATCACCTCATTATGTCCGGTCGTGATGGTCAAGTGGATTAAGGCGTCTTGTACATACCAGTTGCGTTGCTCCTGGGAGTATGGGTTCGAGTCACTTCTGGGGTGTGAGTTTTCAGTTGCATATTGTCCTGGGGACCATTCAGGCTTGTTCGCATTTGTGTTCCTCACGTGTGCCCCAAAGAATGAGGTGATTTGGTAAAATGCTATGCCCAAGATTACTATCCGAGTGCCGGCGGTGGGGTGGTTCAAATAGCCTCGGCTATCACCTCATTATGTCCGGTCGTGATGGTCAAGTGGATTAAGGCGTCTTGTACATACCAGTTGCGTTGCTCCTGGGAGTATGGGTTCGAGTCACTTCTGGGGTGTGAGTTTTCAGTTGCATATTGTCCTGGGGACCATTCAGGCTTGTTCGCATTTGTGTTCCTCACGTGTGCCCCAAAGAATGAGGTGATTTGGTAAAATGCTATGCCCAAGATTACTATCCGAGTGCCGGCGGTGGGGTGGTTCAAATAGCCTCGGCTATCACCTCATTATGTCCGGTCGTGATGGTCAAGTGGATTAAGGCGTCTTGTACATACCAGTTGCGTTGCTCCTGGGAGTATGGGTTCGAGTCACTTCTGGGGTGTGAGTTTTCAGTTGCATATTGTCCTGGGGACCATTCAGGCTTGTTCGCATTTGTGTTCCTCACGTGTGCCCCAAAGAATGAGGTGATTTGGTAAAATGCTATGCCCAAGATTACTATCCGAGTGCCGGTGGTGGGGTGGTTCAAATAGCCTCGGCTATCACCTCATTATGTCCGGTCGTGATGGTCAAGTGGATTAAGGCGTCTTGTACATACCAGTTGCGTTGCTCCTGGGAGTATGGGTTCGAGTCACTTCTGGGGTGTGAGTTTTCAGTTGCATATTGTCCTGGGGACCATTCAGGCTTGTTCGCATTTGTGTTCCTCACGTGTGCCCCAAAGAATGAGGTGATTTGGTAAAATGCTATGCCCAAGATTACTATCCGAGTGCCGGCGGTGGGGTGGTTCAAATAGCCTCGGCTATCACCTCATTATGTCCGGTCGTGATGGTCAAGTGGATTAAGGCGTCTTGTACATACCAGTTGTGTTGCTCCTGGGAGTATGGGTTCGAGTCACTTCTGGGGTGTGAGTTTTCAGTTGCATATTGTCCTGGGGACCATTCAGGCTTGTTCGCATTTGTGTTCCTCACGTGTGCCCCAAAGAATGAGGTGATTTGGTAAAATGCTATGCCCAAGATTACTATCTGAGTGCCGGCGGTGGGGTGGTTCAAATAGCCTCGGCTATCACCTCATTATGTCCGGTCGTGATGGTCAAGTGGATTAAGGCGTCTTGTACATACCAGTTGCGTTGCTCCTGGGAGTATGGGTTCGAGTCACTTCTGGGGTGTGAGTTTTCAGTTATATATATATATATATATATATATATATATATATATATATATATATATATATATATATATATATATATATATATATATATATATATATATATATATATATATATATATATATATATATAAATGTGTGTGTGTGTGTACTCACCTAATTGTGCTTGCGGGGGTTGAGCTTTGGCTCTTTGGTCTCGCCTCTCAACTGTCAATCAACTGGTGTACAGATTCCTGAGCCTACTGGGCTCTATCATATCTACATTTGAAACTGTGTATGGAGTCAGCCTTACCACATCACTTCCTAGTGCATTCCATTTATTAACTACTCTGACACTGAAAAATTCTTTCTAACGTCTCTGTGGCTCATCTGGGTACTAAGTTTCCACCTGTGTCCCCTTGTTCGTGTCCCACCCGTGCTGAAGAGTTTGTCTTTGTCCACCCTGTCAATTCCCCTGAGAATTTTGTAGGTGGTTATCATGTCTCCCCTTACTCTTCTGTTTTCCAGGGATGTGAGGTGCAGCTCCTTTAGCCTTTCCTCGTAGCTCAATCCTCTCAGTTCCGGGACGAGCCTGGTGGTATACCGCTGAATCTTCTCTAACTTTGTCTTGTTTTAACTAGGTATGGACTCCAGGCTGGAGCTGCATACTCCAGGATTGGTCTTACATAAGTGGTATACAGGGTTCTGAAAGATTCCTTACACAAGTTTCTGAAGGCAGTTCTTATGTTGGCCAGTCTAGCATATGCCGCTGATGATATTCTTTTGAAGTGGGCCTCTGGGGACAGGTTCGGTGTGATATCAACCCTCAGATCCTTCTCTCTATTTGACTCTTGCAGAATTTCCCCTCTCAGATGATACCTTGTGTTCAGCCTCCTGCTCCCTTCGCCTAATTTCATCACCTTGCACTTTCCCGAGTTGAACCTTAGCAGCCATTTTCTAGACCATTCTTCCAGTTTATCCAGGTCATCCTGTAGTCTCTGTCTATCTACATCCGTCTTGATTCTTCTCATAATTTTTGCATCATCAGCAAACATCGAGAGGAATGAGTCTATACCCTCTGGGAGATCGTTCACATATATTAGAAACAGGATGGGTCCAAGTACTGAGCCAAGGGACTCCGCTGGTGACATCTCGCCACTCTGATGTCTCCCCCCTCACCGTTACTCGCTGTTTCCTGTTGCTTAAGTACTCCCTTATCCACTGGAGCACCTTCCCTTTTACTCCTGCCTGTTGCTCCAACTTTTTTAACAGCCTTTTATGGGGTACTGTGTCAAAGTGTGTGTGTGTGTGTGTGTACTCACCTAGTTGTACTCACCTAGTTGTGTCTGCAGGATCGAGCATTGACTCTTGGATCCCGCCTTTCGAGCATCGGTTGTTTACAGCAATGACTCTTGTCCCATTTCCCTATCATACCTGGTTTTAAAATTATGAATAGTATTTGCTTCCACAACCTGTTCCTGAAGTGCATTCCATTTCCCCACTACTCTCACGCTAAAGGAAAACTTCCTAACATCTCTGTGACTCATCTGAGTTTCAAGCTTCCATCCATGTCCTCTCGTTCTGTTACTATTCCGGGTGAACATTTCGTCTATGTCCACTCTGTCAATCCCTCTGAGTATCTTATACGTTCCTATCATGTCCCCCCTCTCCCTTCTTCTTTCTAGTGTCGTAAGGCACAGTTCCCTCAGGCGCTCCTCATACCCCATCCCTCGTAGCTCTGGGACGAGTCTCGTTGCAAACCTCTGAACCTTTTCCAGTTTCATTATATGCTTCTTCAGATGGGGACTCCATGATGAGGCGGCATACTCTAAGACTGGCCTTACGTAGGCAGTGTAAAGCGCCCTAAATGCCTCCTTACTTAGGTGTCTGAATGATGTTCTAACTTTTGCCAGTGTAGAGTACGCTGCTGTCGTTATCCTATTAATATGTGTGTGTATGTGTGTGTGTGTGTGTGTGTGTGTATGTATCTCATGTTGTTGGGGATGCATGATGGGTAAGCTACTTGATTTATGATCATTGATTAGTGTGTACCATTTCCATGTGTTTCATTTGCTTGTATATTATTACGGTGTTGTGTGGTGAGTCAGTAATTGTGATTGCTGACTGATTGCCTAATGATGTCATTAGCATGTGGGGTATGCTTACGGCATCATTTTGTTTGTGTGTTTGGGCAGTATTGTTGTTTGGTATACGCTATATTACTGCCCTAGGAGCTGTGTTGAGGATTTAAGGAGGTCCCTTTGATTATTCAGGGGAATTCACAGTACTTAATGAGAGAGCAAGCAATTGATTGGTTCATCTGCCTAATTATGAGAATTAGTGCCAGATGTCAGTGTAGCGACGGTGTCTTTTATTAGAGTAGATTGTTTTGCTAGAGTAGTGATTCACACAGTAGTTCCTTGCAACTGATGCAAGATTAGAAGGGGCAGTAATGTAGGTATACTTTTGTTGTTGCCTAACCGTGTGTCATTACTGTGAGGGTACAGTAATTACCGTGATGCAGAGAGCTGCAACCGTATGTGGGCGGTGCATTTATTTTTTTATGCCACTGTAAGTGTGACCTATGTAACACTGGGGTTACTTTGTGTTCTTTAAGTTGTGTTGAGCACTTAAGGATTCAGTGAGAGGTAATTGGGGTAATTAACATCATAAGGGGTTGCACATTACGTAATGAGAGAGACCTGTTAAGGGAAACAGTGTTGAGCTTGTTGAGATACTTTTCAGGTGCAATTAATTATCAGTGTGACAACTAATTGACCACTCTAGCTAATTGTGTAATTAGCATTCTCATCATGAATTCACCTATTGTGGAGGAACTGTCAAGGTCTGACAGTATTTGTGTTAACGTAATTTGCTCGAGTCTAAGTACCTGTCTGTGGTACAGCAATTAGTGGCCCATGATAATTAGTGGAGTAATTAACGTCAAAGGTCTTGATGAATCGGTAAAGCGAGGTCATGGAGCTAGCATAACTCGTTATATTAATCATATCCTCTCTGGTGACAGTGGATTAAGATGCACTCATGTTAATTAGGGTAATTAACATCTCGTCTGTGAATTCACAGTTTTTGATGAGGCCTGCTTAGGCAGTGCGGAGTGAGACATATTTATGTATAATTATTTATCGGTCCTGGTGACAGTTAATTAATTGCTCGGAGTTAATTAGGGTAATTAATGCTCATTAAAGTAAAGTTTGATATAGACTATTGAGAAGCTACCAAGATAATGGTAGGCTTAGTTAACGTAACTCAATTGGGATTTAATTAGTTGTCCGTTTGACATTAATTAGGAATTACTCACTGAATACTTGAAAGGAGTCAAGTGTGATGTAATTTAAGAGACTTTGAGTTATTGTTAACAAGTTGACTTGTGTTAAGAGAGACAAGTGTTGATGATTAACGTAGAGTACTTTGTTGTTGACTGCTGTGGACAGTCA
This sequence comes from Procambarus clarkii, assembly GCF_040958095.1. Classification (NCBI taxonomy): domain Eukaryota; kingdom Metazoa; phylum Arthropoda; class Malacostraca; order Decapoda; family Cambaridae; genus Procambarus; species Procambarus clarkii. The sequence continues at coordinate 103,553 of NW_027189321.1, read as the reverse complement.
ATTAACAAAATTAATCACATAATCAATTTTGTAATCGATTAAGGCAATTTCTTTTGTTTATCGTCTGGAGACGACGAAAGTAACTTAGGGATTACTGGAGAAGTGTCTCAGAATCCCACCTTGCCTGGCTTTGTTTACATCTGCAACTTCTTGCATGGAGCTGCAAGGAGTGTTCACATTTGATTGTGATAGGGGGAGTCAGTGTTGGACTACCCGCCTAATTACGTGGGTATCTCGCCTGGGGGGTTGGAGGACCCGCAAGATTGTGATTATAGTATCAGTTCACCGTGAAGCCGTGACAATATTGATTGCAAGCTTGCGTCATCAATGAGCATCATTGTTCAGTTAGTTCATTTAATCAGCCCTCAGTGCGAGGGGCTGTTGAATAGCTGTTTTGCAATGCCACTGGATAGACACTAACGTAACGATTCACTCACTGTGGTGTAAACAAGGCTTGAGAATTATTTGTTTGGAATATTGCGTCGTCAGTGGGCACACCTGTGTTCAGGTTAGTTCAGTATGCAGCCTCACAGCAATGGACCGAAGTCGTTGCCAATTAGCTGTTGTTATAGTGCCACTTGATGGACATTAACGTAACGTAAACTCGATGTTGCAGTAGTTTAGTCTCTTGTAAATAAATTGTTAATTTGTTATAGAAAACGGTCTTTGATGTCAACCCTTCAACCATTCTTTTCCACCCATGTTCTGCTTTATGCGATTGTCTGTAAATATGATCTTTTTTAATGACGGCTGTTCTTGGGAAATTCGAATTCCAATTCATAGCGCCACACATCAAAGTAAAATTTGGTGTGAGAACCCGTTGGTTACCCTTTTTTGGTTTTAACGTCCTTTTTTAACTAGGAGGAACCAGCGGCCCAAGTGGACAGGTTTTCACCCTTGTGGTGGAAGCCTGGCGGTTTGCTCCCGCTTTTCCTTTTTCTATTGGTGTCATGCTTAGAGTAGAAATATCTGCAGTGTGCAGTTCTTTATGCTTGAGGTCCACCTCCTAAGGGAGGTAGGCGTAGAAAAAAAATCTCACATCAGTACCTATTTATTGCTTGGTAACAGGGGCATAGGGTGAAAGAAACTCGGCCCATCGATTCTCGCCGGCGCCCGGAATCGAACCCGGGACCACAGGATTACGTGTCCAGCGTGCTGTCCGCTCGGCCACTGGCTCCCCTGTGTGTGTGTGTGTTTACTCACCTATTTGTGCTTGCGGGGGTTTAGTTTTGGCTCTTTGGTCCCGCCTCTCAACCGTCAATCAACTGGTGTACAGATTCTTGAGCCTACTGGGCTCTATCATATCTACATTTGAAACTGTGTATGGAGTCAGCCTCCACAACATCACTGCCTAATGCATTCCATCTGATAACTACTCTGACACTGAAAACGTTCTTTCTAACGTCTCTGTGGCTCATGTGGGTACTCAATTTCCACCTGTGTCCCCTTGTTCGAGTACCACCAGTGTAAAATAGTTTATCCTTGTCTACCCGATCGATTCCCCTGAGGATTTTGTAGGTAGTGATCATGTCTCCCCTTGCTCTTCTGTTTTCCAGTGTTGTAAGGTGTATTTCCCGCAGCCTTTCCTCGTAACTCATGCTTCGTTGTTCTGGGACTAGTCTAGTAGCATATCTTTGAACTTTTTCCAGCTTCGTCTTGTGCTTGACAAGGTACGGGCTCCATGCTGGGGCCGCATATGTGTGTAATTACCTAAGTATAGTTACAGGATGAGAGCTACGCTCGTGGTGTCCCGTCTTCCCAGCACTCTTTGTCATATAACGCTTTGAAACTACTAACTGTCTTGGCCTCCACCACCTTCTCACCTAACATGTTCCAACCATCTACCACTCTGTTTGATAAGTGAATTTTCTTATATTTCTTCGGCATCTGTGTTTTGCTAGTTTAAATCTATGACCTCTTGTTCTTAAAGTTCCAGGTCTCAGGAAATCTTCCCTATCGATTTTATCAATTCCTGTTACTGTTTTGTATGTAGTGATCATATCACCTCTTTTTCTTCTGTCTTCTAGTTTTGGCATATTTAATGCCTCTAACCTCTCCTCGTAGCTCTTGCCCGTCAGTTCTGGGAGCCACTTAGTAGCATGTCTTTGCACCTTTTCCAGTGTGTTGATGTGCTTCTTAAGATATGGGCACCACACAACCGCTGCATATTCTAGCTTTGGCCTAACAAAAGTCGTGAACAATTTCTTTAGTATATCGCCATCCATGTATTTAAAAGCAATTCTGAAGTTAGAAAGCATGACATAGGCTCCTCGCACAATATTCTTTATGTGGTCCTCAGGTGATAGTTTTCTATCAAGAACCACCCCTAGATCTCTTTCTTTATCAGAATTCTTTAAAGATTTCTCACATAATGTACGCGCGCGTGTGTGTGTGTACTCACCTAATTATGCTTGCGGGGGTTGAGCTTTGGCTCTTTGGTCCCGCCTCTCAATTGTCAATCAACTGGTGTACAGATTCCTGAGCCTACTGGGCTCTATCATATCTACATTTGAAACTGTGTATGGAGTCAGCCTCCACCACATCACTTCCTAGTGCATTCCATTTATTAACTACTCTGACACTGAACAAATTCTTTCTAACGTCTCTGTGGCTCATCTGGGTACTAAGTTTCCACCTGTGTCCCCTTGTTCGTGTCCCACCCATGTTGAAGAGTTTGTCTTTGTCCACCCTGTCAATTCCCCTGACAATTTTGTAGGTGGTTATCATGTCTCCCCTTACTCTTCTGTTTTCCAGGGATGTGAGGTTCAGCTCCTTTAGCCTTTCCTAGTAGCTCAATCCTCTCAGTTCCGGGACGAGCCTGGTGGCATACCGCTGAATCTTCTCTAACTTTGTCTTGTATTTAACTAGGTATGGACTCCAGGCTGGAGCTGCATTCTCCAGGATTGGTCTTACATAAGTGGTATACAGGGTTCTGAAAGATTCCTTACACAAGTTTCTGAAGGCAGTTCTTATGTTGGCCAGTCTAGCATATGCCGCTGATGATATTCTTTTGATGTGGGCCTCTGGGAACAGGTTCGGTGTGATATCAACCCCCAGATCCTTCTCTCTATTTGACTCTTGCAGGATTTTCCCTCCCAGATGATACCTTGTGTTCAGCCTCCTGCTCCCTTCGCCTAATTTCATCACCTTACACACTCCCGAGTTGAACTTTAGCAACCATTTTCTAGACCATTCCTCCAGTTTATCCAGGTCATCCTGTAGTGTCTGTCTATCTTCATCCATCTTGATTCGTCTCAAAATTTTTGCATCATCAGCATCCCTCTCTTTCCTTACTATATAGTAGTCCTTTGGAAACACAGCATCTGTTATGACTCCTGACAATTTTGTTTCCGTTAGTCCTATTACATCAGGGTTTTCTTCTTGCACCCTTTCTGCCAGTTCACTTGCTTTATTGGTAATCCCATCAATTTTTGAGTACATTACCTTGAAGCTCACTTTCTTATATCCAATTTCACCCACACTCCCTACAAGTGTAGGAGGTTGTTCTATGTTCATTGCTACTTGGGTAGGCTCATCCTCCTGTGAGGTAGTTGCCAGGGGTTCAGGGGGAGGTGGAGTGGGGGGTGGAGGGCTTAGGTCTTCCTCAGGCCTGCTTGGGGCAGGAAGAAGTCCTGGGGGTGAGGGAGCAGGGATTGCTTGGGGAGAGGGCACGCCCTCCTGCGGTGTAGTTGACAGGGGTTTGGAGGGAGGTGGAGTGGGGGATAGAGGGCTTTGGTCTTGCTCAGGCCTGCTTGGGGCAGGGAGAAGACCAGGGGCTGGGAAAGCAGGGGCTAGTTGGGGGTAAGGGGAGGGGGAGGATTTGGGTTTCATGATGGGCATTATGCAGGGGCAAGGAAGGGTTTGTGCTGGGGGGGGGGGGGTAGGGAGGGCCCTATTGGGTGGTGGACTGGGGTGTTGCATTCCCCCCTGGGGTTCCTGGGTTGCTGGATTGGGGTTCCCCACTCCCCTCTGGGATTGCTGGGTTGGAGGCTGAGATTCCCTGGCTCTCTTCCCTCTCCTTGCGCCTTTTCCTTGCATCTGCTGCCCTTACTATCTCTTCTCTGGTCATGTCCCTCTGAACATATACCTCTTTGTAGTTCCTTGCATACGTCAGTTTGTTCTTCTTTACTTGGATGTTCTCTTTGATGTCCTCGCTCTTGAATACTACCTTGATCAATCTCTTTTTGTCTCTGTTGTACTGGCCAAGCCGGAAAAACTTTTCTTTGTCTCGTTCAGCCCCTTCCATTCCTATCTCCTTTAATATCCCTGCCACTGCAGCTTTGTCTTTAGTCCTCGTTTCCTCCTTTGTGGAGCCCCTCGTGTTCCTTCACACCTACCACTACTACAGCTCTTTTCCTTTCCATTAGCTGGCTTGTGTATCTAGCTGCCTCCTGTGAGGTTACTGCTTTCATTACAACTTCCTTGACTGTGGACATTGCTCCTGGGCTCTTGAGCATTTCAGCAAAGGTTGGGCCAATTGTAGGGGTCCCTGCCATTGCTACATCTCCTGGCACCTGGGGGTTGGTCCCCTGGGCCAGAGTCTGAGGAGGGCCTGTTTTTAGGCTTTTTATCTCCTCTTGTGCTGCACTTTGTTCTATCTGCAGCTTACATATAGTTTCCCTCAGGTCCTTCAATTCCCCACTTCCTTCCTTCCATGTCTTAGCAATCATCTCCATGAATGAATCGTCCAGTCCCTCTCCTCCAGCTTCATTCTGTTGTCTTACCATCCCGCTTGACCTGTGTGTGTGTGTGTGTGTGTGTGTGTGTGTGTGTGTGTGTGTGTGTGTGTGTGTGTGTGTGTGTGTGTGTCCGTGTGTGTCTTTGTGTGTGCGTGTGTGTGTGTGTGTGTGCGTGTACTCACCTAGTTGTGTTTGCGGGGGTTGAGCTCTGGCTCTTTGGTCCCGCCTCTCAACCGTCAATCAACAGGTGTACAGATTCCTGAGCCTATCGGGCTCTGTCATATCTACACTTGAAACTGTGTATGGAGTGAGCCTCCACCACATCACCCCCTAATGCATTCCATTTGTCAACCACTCTGACACTAAAAAAGTTCTTTCTAATATCTCTGTGGCTCATTTGGGCACTCAGTTTCCACCTGTGTCCCCTTGTGCGTGTTCCCCTTGTGTTAAATAGACTGTCTTTATCTACCCTATCAATCCCCTTCAGAATCTTGAATGTGGTGATCATGTTCCCCCTAACTCTTCTGTCTTCCAGCGAAGTGAAGTTTAATTCCCGTAGTCTCTCCTCGTTGCTCATACCTCTCAGCTCGGGTACTAGTCTGGTGGCAAACCTTTGAACCTTTTCCAGTTTAGTCTTATCCTTGACTAGATATGGACTCCATGCTGGGGCTGCATACTCCAGGATTGGCCTGACATATGTGGTATATAAAGTTCTGAATGATTCTTTACACAAGTTTCTGAATGCCGTTCGTATGTTGGCCAGCCTGGCATATGCCGCTGATGTTATCCGCTTGATATGTGCTGCAGGAGACAGGTCTGGCGTGATATCAACCCCCAAGTCTTTTTCCTTCTCTGACTCCTGAAGAATTTCCTCTCCCAAATGATACCTTGTATCTAGCCTCCTGCTCCCTACACCTATCTTCATTACATTACATTTGGTTGGGTTAAACTCTAACAACCATTTGTTCGACCATTCCTTCAGCTTGTCTAGGTCTTCTTGAAGCCTCAAACAGTCCTCTTCTGTTTTAATCCTTCTCATAATTTTAGCATCGTCCGCAAACATTGAGAGAAATGAATCGATACCCTCCGGGAGATCATTTACATATATCAGAAACAAGATAGGACCGAGTACAGAGCCCTGTGGGACTCCACTGGTGACTTCACGCCAATCGGAGGTCTCACCCCTCACCGTAACTCTCTGCTTCCTATTGCTTAGATACTCCCTTATCCACTGGAGCACCTTACCAGCTACACCTGCCTGTCTCTCCAGCTTATGTACCAGCCTCTTATGCGGTACTGTGTCAAAGGCTTTCCGACAATCCAAGAAAATGCAGTCCGCCCAGCCCTCTCTTTCTTGCTTAATCTGTGTCACCTGATCGTAGAATTCTATCAAGCCTGTAAGGCAAGATTTACCCTCCCTGAATCCATGTTGGCGATTTGTCACGAAGTCCCTTCTCTCCAGATGTGTTACCAGGTTTTTTCTCACGATCTTCTCCATCACCTTGCATGGTATACAAGTCAAGGACACTGGCCTGTAGTTCAGTGCCTCTTGTCTGTCGCCCTTTTTGTATATTGGGACCACATTCGCCGTCTTCCATATTTCTGGTAGGTCTCCCGTCTCTAGTGATTTACTATACACTATGGAGAGTGGCAAGCAAAGTGCCTCTGCACACTCTTTCAGTACCCATGGTGAGATCCCATCTGGACCAACCGCCTTTCTAACATCCAGATCCAGCAGGTGTCTCTTGACCTCCTCTCTCGTAATTTCGAACTCCTCCAAGGCCGCCTGGTTTACCTCCCTTTCTCCTAGCACAGTGACCTCACCCTGTTCGTGTGTGTGTGTGTGTGTGTGTGTGTGTGTGTGTGTGTGTGTGTGTGTGTGGTTATTGTGGGGGTGGCAACGGTGGGGGGGGGGTTAACTGGTGGAGGGATGGAGGGAGAGGGAGAGAGGGAGTGAAAGGGAGAGGAGGAGTGAAGGGGAGTGAAAGGGAGGGAGAGTGAGGGAGAGAGGGAAGTAGGCAGAGAGGAAGAGAGGAAGGAGGACAATCAGGTGGGTGAGGGATGGAGGGTCAGTCCCTGGGGTGATGGGTGAGGTTGGCGGTAGGCTGGTTTGTGCGTGCGTGTGTGTGTGCGTGTGTGTGTGTTTACACTGGCGTGGTATGGTGAGGAGGGTGGGGGGTAGGTCTAGTCAGTGGCGGTGTAATGTAACACACAGGTGTGAGAAACTAGTACCAAGCTGAGGCTCTTGAGCTTTTTCGTATTTTAATTAACTTATGTTCAAAGCTAATTACTATATAAAAAACACTGTACACCTTATATGACTGACTTTGAGAGGCACTCACCTCCGAGTAAGCATCCCACAGCACAATTAGGTGATTTTTGAAGCGATGTCCGCCTTAATTGTTGACGTCCCCACCAGAGGTCCTCCCACGTGGTGGTCCAAGCTCTTCCCTTCTCAGGCCTCTGGTGCCACCATCTTGCCACAATCTCGTTCTTTTTCAATTTTTTTTCTTATCCAACGTTATAAGAATTCACTATGTTGCGTTATCACTGCATTGCTGTACCCTTCATATGACCAAAAACTATGTTTTGGGCTCACTGGTACGTAAATATCCCGAGAATATTGAAGTAATTCGCGGACCGCCATCCTACCCTTGTCGTTCCCTGACCGCCGTCCTGGTGTGTGTGTACTCACCTATATGTACTCACCTATATGTGCTTGCAGGATCGAGCATTGACTCTTGGATCCCGCCTTTCTAGCTATCGGTTGTTTACAGCAATGACTCCAGCAATGTGTGTGTGAGTGTGTGTGTGTGTACTCGCCTAGTTGTACTCACCTAGTTGTGCTTGCAGGGGTTGAGCTCTGGCTCCTTGGCCCGCCTCTCAACCGTCAATCAACAGGTGTACAGGTTACTGAGCCTACTGGACTCTATCATATCTACACTATAAACTGTGTATCGAGTCAGCCTCCACCACATCACTTCCTAATGGATTCCATTTACTAACTACTCTGACACTGAAAAAGTTCTTTCTAATATCTCTGTAGGTCATTTGGGCACTCAATTTCCACCTGTGTCCCCTAGTGTGTGTGCCCCTTGTGTTAAATAGCCTGTCTTTATCAACCCTGTCGATTCCCTTGAGAATCTTGAATGTGGTGATCATGTCCCCCCTAACTCTTCTGTCTTCCAACGAAGTGAGGTTCAATTCCCGTAGTCTCTCCTCGTAGCTCATGCCTCTCAGCTCGGGTACTAGTGTGGTGGCAAACCTTTGAACCTTTTCCAGTTAAGTCTTATGCTTGACTAGATATGGACTCCATGCTGGAGCCGCATACTCCAGGATTGGTCTGACATCTGGTATATAATGTTCTAAAAGATTCCTTACACAAGTTTCTAAAGGCCGTTCTTATGTTAGCCAACCTGGCATATGCTGCTGATGTTATCCTTTTGATATGAGATTCAGGGGACAGGTCTGGCGTGATATCAACCCCCAGGTCTTTCTCTCTCTCTGACTCTTGAAGTATTTCATCTCCCAAGTGATACCTTGTATCTGGTCTCCTGCTTCCTACCCCTATCTTCATTACATTACATTTGCTTGGGTTAAACTCTAACAGCCATTTGTTCGACCATTCCTGCAGCTTGTCCAGGTCTTCTTGAAGCCTCAAGCTGTCCTCCTCTGTCTTAATCCTTCTCATAATTTTGGCGTCGTCAGCAAACAATGAGAGGAATGAGTCTATACCCTCAGGGAGATCATTTACGTATATCAGAAACAGGATAGGTCCAAGCACAGAGCCCTGTGGGACTCCACTATTGACTTCACGCCATTCTGAGGTCTCACCCCTCACTATAACTCTCTGCTTCCTATTGCTTAGGTACTCCCTTATTCACTGGAGCGCCCTACCAGTTACTCCTGCCTGTTTCTCCAGCTTATGCATCAACCTTTTATGGGGAACTGTGTCAAAGGCTTTCCGACAGTTTAAAAAAATGCAGTCCGCCCATCCTTCTCTTTCTTGCTTAATCTTTGTCGCCTGATCATAGAATTCTATCAAGCCTGTAAGGCAAGATTTACCTTCCCTGAACCCATGTTGGTGGGTTGTCATGAAGTCTCTTCTCTCCAGATGTGTTACTAGGTGTTTTCTCACAATCTTCTCCATCACCTTGCATGGTATACAAGTTAAGGACACTGGCCTGTAGTCCAGTGCCTCTTGTCTGTCACCCTTTTTAAATATTGGTACTACATTAGCAGTCTTCCATATTTCTGGTAGGTCTCCCGTTTCCAGTGACCTACTATACACTATGGAGAGTGGCAAGCAAAGTGCTCCTGCACACTCTTTCAATATCCATGGTGAGATTCCATCCGGCCCAACAGCTTTTCTCACATCCAGCTCCAATAGGTGCTTCTTGACCTCATCTCTCGTAATTTCGAACCTTTCCAAAGTCACCTGGTTTGCTGCCACCTCTTCTAACGCCGAATGTGTGTGTGTGTGTGTGTGTGTGTGTGTGTGTGTGTGTGTGTGTACTCACCTAATTGTGCTTGCGGGGGTTGAGCTTTGTCTCTTTGGTCCCGCCTCTAAACTGTCAATCAACTGGTGTACAGATTCCTGAGCCTTCAGGGCTCTATCATATCTATATATGAAAGTGTGTATGGTGTCAGCCTCCACCACATCACTGCCTAATGCATTCCATTTGCTAACTGCTCTGACACTGAAAAAGTTCTTTCTAACCTCCCAGTGGCTCACTTGGGTACTCAGTTTCCACCTGTGTCCCCTTAATCGCGTCCCACCAGTGTTGAATAGTTTATCCTTGTCTACCCTGTCAATTCCCCTGAGGATTTTGTAGTGAGTGATCATGTCTCCCCTCACTCTTCTGTCTTCCAGTGTCGTAAGGTGCATTTCCTGCAGCCTTTCCTCGTAACTCATGCCTCTTAGTTCTGGGACTAGTCTAGAGGCATACCTCTGAGCTTTTTCCTGCTTCGTCTTGTGCTTGACAAGGTACGGGCTCCATGCTGTGGTTGCATACTCCAGGATTGGTCTTACGTATGTGGTGTACAAGATTCTAAATGATTCCTTACCCAGGTTGCTGAAGGCTGTTCTGATGTTAGTCAGCCTCGCATATGCCGCAGACGTAATTCTTTTTATGTGGGTTTCAGGAGACAGGTTTTGTTTGGTATCAATTTCTAGATCTTTCTCTTTTCCGTTTCATTAAGTACTTCATCTCCTATTCTGTATCTTGTGTCTGGCCTCCTGTTTCCACCGCCTAGTTTCATTACTTTGCATTTACTCGGGTTAAACTTTAGCAGCCATTTGTTGAACTATTCACTCAGTCTATCTAGGTCGTCCTGTAGCCTCCTGCTATTATCCTCTGTTTTAGTCCTTCTCATAGTTTTTGCATCATCAGCAAACATTGAGAGAAACGATTCTATACCCTCTGGGAGATCATTTACATATATCAGGAACAGTATAGGTCCAAGGACTGACCCCCACGGGACTCCACTTGTGACGTCACGCCAATCCGAGACCTCACCCCTCACAGTGATTCGTTGTCTTCTGTTACTTAGGTACTCCTGTATCCTATGTAGTACCTTTCCTTTCACTCCAGCTTTTTCCCTAGCCTCTTGTCTGGTACTGTATCAAAGGCTTTTTGACAATCCAAAAATATGCAGTCTGCCCACCCCTCTCTTTCTTGCCTGGTCGTAAAATTCAATTAGCCCTGTGAAGCAGGACCTGCCATCCCTGAACCCATGTTGATGCCGTGTTACATCAGTTCTTTCGCTCCAAATGTTCCACTAGGTTTCTTCGCAAAATCTTGTCCATCTGCTTGCAAGATATGCAGGTTAGGGACACTGGCCTGTAGTTCAGTGCCTCCTGTCTATCCGCTTTCTTGTATATCAGGAATACGTTAGCTGCTTTCCTAATTTCTGACAGTTCTCCTGTTGCCAGTGATTTGTTATACACTATGGAGAGTGGGAGGCACAGTTCTTCTGCTCCTTCCTTCAGTATCCAAGGGGAGATTCCATCTGGGCCTAAAGCCTTTGTCACATGATACACACATCCAACTCTAGTAAATACTTCCTTACCTCCCCACTGGTAATCTCAAACTCTTCCAGTGATTCCTGGTTAACTATTCATTCTCTTATCTCTGGAAGTCTCTGTGCTCTAAGGTTAAGACCTCCTGGAATTTCTTATTCAGTTCCTCACACACTTCCTTGTCGTTTGTAGTGAATCCTTCTGCCCCTATCCTTAATTTCATAACCTGTTCCTTTACTGTTGTTTTTCTTCTGATGTGGCTATGCAGCTATTTAGGCTGAGTCTTTGCCTTGCTTGCGAGGTCATTTTCGTATTGTCTTTCTGCCTCTCTTCTCATCCTGACATATTCATTCCTGGCACTCTGGTATCTTTCTCTGCTCTCAAGTGTCCTGTTATTTCTTTAGTTTCTCCATGCCCTTTTACTTTGCTGCTTAGCTAACCTACATCTCTGATTAAACCATGGGTTTCTAATCTTCATTTCATTGTTTTCCTTTTGGACTGGGACAAACTTGTTTGCTGCTTCCTTGCACTTTTGTGTGATGTTGTTCATCATGTATTGGGCCGTCTTTCCCCTGAGCTCTGTTTCCCATGCTTTATTTTAGGAATTTTCTTATCTCCTCATAGTTTCCCGTTCGTTATGCCAATTTTTTTTTCAGTATCCCTCCTCGAGTTCAATAACCCTTCTTCAAGCAGGTACTCAAACACCAGTACACTCTGGTCCCTCATTTTTACTGGGTCCTCAGAACCGATTTCTCTTATGTCGGAGTCGTTCGGAGTGAAAACTAGGTCGAGTCTCGCTGGTTCGTCATTTCCTCTCATCTTTGTGGGTTTTCTGACATGCTGGGTTAAAACGTTTCTAGTCACCACCTCCAATAGTTTGACACTCCACGTATCCTCGCCTCCAAGCGGTTCCTTGTTCTCCCAGTCAATCCTTCTGTGGTTGAAGTCCCACATGATGAGCAGGTGGGATCTATTTCTACAGGCAGCAGAGGCTACCCTCTCAATTATAGTGTTAACTGCCATGTTGTGGTTTTCATACTCCTGACTGGGACTTCTGTCATTTGGTGGAGGGTTATAAATATTACTGCTTCTACTATTCTCGGTCCTCCCATTGTCATGGTGCCTGCTATGTAGCCTCTGAAACCCTCACAGCCCGGGGATAGCCATCTCCATAAAACTCCATTCCTTTTTCATGAGTAGGGCCACTCTGCCTTCTCCCCTACCTTCCCTCTCTTTCCTTATTACTGTGTACTCCTGGGGAAACCCGGCATTCGTTATGATTTCTGAGAGTTTTTTTTTAGTGAGTCCGATTACATCTGGGTTCACTTCTTGTGCTATTTTCCTTAGTTCACTTGCCTTGCTTGTGATCCCATCTATGTTCGAGTACATTACCCTGAAACTGACTCTCTTTTGCTTCTCCTCTTGGGGGGGGGGGACCTGTGGGATCTGGGGTGAGCGGAAGCTGGGAGGATCTGGTATGGGGAGACTGGTGGAGGAGGAAGGGCTTGGGGGGGGAGGAGAGGGGGAGGGTAGGGGGGGATTAGGGAGTGCATGGGGGGGTAGGGCAGATGGGAGATTCTGGGGAGAGAGGGGTCGGGGGGAGGGCACCCAAGGTGGGCACCTTGGGCACCAGGGGTTGGGGCCGGTAGGGCATCCATTGGGCTGAGGATAGGGGAGTTGCTTCTCTCACTGTGTCTGTATAGCTGCTTGTGGAGGGTTCCTCGCTCCCTTCTGGGATTGTTGGGCTCAGGGTTGAGTCTCCCTAATTCATTTCTCTCTCCCTGTGCTCCCTCCTCGCGGCTGCTGCCATCTTTCTCTCGTCCCTTGTCATATCCCTCTGAAAGAATTCTTTTTTGAACTTCTGTACATTTGCAAGTCAGCTCTTCCTTGCTAACAGGTCCTCTTTTGTTCTCTCGCTTGTGAATACCACCTTTGTCAGTCGGTCTCTGCCCTTGTTTTACCGTCCGATCCTGAAAACCTTCTCAATATTTTGGTCAGGCCTCTCCATCTGTAGCTTTTTAAGTTTAGTTTAGTTTTTTAGTTTAGTTCATTTATTATGCACCCCATAGCCATCTTGTGGGTGGTAGTGGAAAGGGTTACAGAGGCACATAATGCGCTCAGGGACTGAACCCCACAATTCATTTAGCTAAGCAAGTTACAATCTTGATGAGCTAGTTACAAAATTCAATATAAGTCATCACATCAACAATGGGTTCGAGATCGACCTCAAGTACAGGTTCTAAATTAAGCAACTGACATATGTGGAGAGCTAGTGTCAAAATTTATATGTTTGTCCTGCACACCGCCCCCCATCCAGTGGGCAGCGGTGGATAGGTTACAATCACTTAGTTACTACCTACAGTTAGCAAACTGGGGATATTTGGCTAAAATTTCTGGTAGCAGATCATTTTGAATGAAATATTGACACATCGCTGGAACATTGGTTATAGAATTGTCTCTAAATTCACGTATCTTTTCGCACTCCATCACATAGTAACGGAGGGTGTGCGAATAATTTTGTTGACACAGTTTACATTTGGTCAGGTCTACATCAGCAGATAATGAGAATTCCCAGAGATACTTGTAACCGAGTCTAAGCCGAGCAGTAGTAACATCTAGAAGTCTGCTGATTTTATTGGATGATACATAGATGTGTGGCTCCTCTTGCATGATAGTATGATGATAGATGGAATTACTGGTGTCAATTTCACTTTGCCTCAGATCTACAAGATCTTGTTGAAGTTCTCGGTGTACTGCTGCTCTCAGATTGCTCATTGACAATCCAAGGTTACACTCAACGGCTCCTTTAAAGGCAGATTCTTTGGCTAACTTATCAGCTCTATCATGCATTC